>NC_056741.1:1999481412-1999763912 GCF_019279795.1 Protopterus annectens | reverse complement strand
TAGAAAAGCATTTAATGGAGCACTTTGAAATCAATGGAAAACACTGGTCTAACCCAAAACATAGAAAAACAGATAAATTGAACTCACTGGGATCTGTTTTCTTTAATAATGCAAGACATACAGTTTGTGTGCAGACCCATTTGTTCAAATTCTGCTTTAGTTAGTGTAGGAGAGAGGAGGGGGAGAAAGTAGTGGTGGGTTAAGGAGTGTATGGAGGTCATGATCCTAGGTCAGATAAGTATCTAAGGAAAGAGTTTAGTATTTAGAGGAAGATGGGGAGGATGATAAGAAGTGATGCAGGTAGAGGGGGTAAGGGTGGGATTGAGGTTTACATATAGGCTAGGTCAGATGGTTTGAAACAGTACTCTCTCTTTCCCTTTCTTTGAGTAGGAGATATTAGGGTGTAGTACTGTGATATGGGTGGAGTAACAGGGATTTAATTGAACCTCCCTTCTGTTCCACCCATTTTCTGGGTAAGCAGAGTGGTAGTATGATGTTTCTGAGGATGGCAGTAGGTACAGAGTGTGCTGTGGGGACTTAATGCTGCTGATTGACATGGAAGGTGAGCATATTTATGCTGCCAACATTTATTTGATTTGAATTGCTCCTTGCCATGATGTGTTATCTATGTTGTTGCATTGCAGGACTTTATTAAAAATGGTCATTATACACTTTGGTGTACTTATTAAAGGAGTCTGGACAAATATTTTGTAGTGCAGAATTTGGAAACTCAGGTTATGATTCATGGCTATGCCACTTTCCCCAAAACATGCTTCTTAAACATCTATAGATCTATAGTCCATAATACTCATAAATACTAATTCTGAGAAATCACTATCTCTGGAAAAAGAGAAATCCCCAAAATAGTGCAATCTCAGTCTTTCCTCCACAAACTTCCAACTACATCTTAGTGGTAAAAATTTATAGCATCACTAAATTGAAGAGATTTTAAGCCTTTTAATATTTATATGCGTGTGTGCGCGCACGCACACACACACACACACACACACACACACACACACACACACACACACACACACACAGACACACACACACACACACACACACACACACACACACACACACACACATAATCAAACACACATACATACACACACATTCGCGTACACACACACACACACACACACACACACACACACACACAGACACACACACACACACACACACACACACACAATCAAACACACATACATACACACACACACACACACACACACTCGCGTACACACACACACACACACACACACACACACACACACACACACACACACACACACACACACACACACACACACACACAATTTTATACTTTCTCACCACACTGTCATGACACATTTTTGCCATTTCAGCTAGAAAAAAATCTGTTTCTGCTGTTCTTTTAAAACTTATATTCAGGCTACTTTATAAAATTTGCTTTTGATAATTTCCTCTCTTAATCCAACCTATGCTAAAAGCTGTTACTTTGAACCATTGCGTTCCAGTTTCAGTATGCTGATAACATTTTTGTTTGTCATTGTCAAACCTGATGATTAGTATAAATCATTCTTTGTTGCAATGCTCCTTTGCAGGTCTTGCATTGATACTGAGTTCACAGATTGTAAAGTTATAGAAATGTAAGCACAAGCAAATAATAATGAGGTACAAATGTCTACAGTTGGTATTGACACATTTCAGGAGGTGTTTAGTTAGCTGTCTTCTATCATGTAAATGGAATGATGCTTTATGTGGCTGTGAGTAATTAAATGTGCATGGCACACAGCCCAGTAATGTTAGATTCCCATTTGAAATTACACAGCATACCATATTTTTAATGGGGCATACTATTACAGTTTCACTATGGTTTAACTCAAGAGAAAACTGAATCAAAAGCACAGAGCTGTAATTTCAGTAATGTACAATTAACATGTCAAATACCTCATAATGAAGCAATCAGCTTTCCTACTGTAAAAAAAACTCCACAACGAATTAATGTAGAGCACATAAATACTGGTGTCTGGAATTTGCAAAAATGTTACTATAGTAAGCCACCTAAATAAAAAACTGCCCATCTTTAGTATCCATTTTTTCATTATTAAGTACTAATAACATACACAATGTATCTCTATCTCTCTATATATCTATCTATAAGTGTGTGTATATATATATATATATATATATATATATATATATATATATATGTGTGTGTGTGTGTGTGTGTGTGTGTTTGCGCATATAAAATGTCTTCTCTTCCATCTAAAACAATGAGGTAAATCCCAAAGACTTATAGTATGAGGTACCATTAGAAATCACATGGGTACTAAAATAATACATTATTGCAACCACATTTCAGAAACTGACACACAATACATAGAGAAGCTGATTTTTTTTTTTTTTTGCTTTTGTTTAGCAAAAATGAGTATTTCAGAAGGCACTGAAAACCAGCTGATAAAAGTGTATACCATAATATGTATATATACACACGCATATATATATATATATATATATATATATATATATATATATATATATATATATATATATTTATATATAAATGACAGTTGTTTGGTTACATTCTGCCTATTTTGAACTGATAAATATTGGCAGCATTTATAGTAGTGTCTTATTTTAGGCTATAAGCATTTTGCAAGTGAAATATAGCTGACTCCATATTTATTCCAAGTTTTAACTAAAGGGATGCCATCCATGAAAAGTCTGGCAGTGTCATGCTGAATAAACCAAACATCTATTCTGAAACACTTACTTGAGTTACATCATGGGATGGAGCATTTACCTCAATTAAAATGATCCAAATATACAGTGGGTGTAATAAATGAATGGGTTATATGACTCACATTTAGTAGCTATGGGAGATATAGCAGACTTCCTGAAATCATCTATATGTCTGATTCTTGCCCATTGGCACATAAAAAAGCATAGCTCAAACTATTTATGAAAAAAGATCATATGTAGCTCAAATCAATAGAGAAATGTATTGCTCAAACCATGAAATATTCAACTAGGCTTTAATGGCATTACACATGGAGTTAGAGTAAACTGACTTCCTTATACAATACAAAACCTTACTGTAGGATTTGTGGGCAAAATAAAATCAAGAAAGCATGTAGAATTTCTAATGTTTTGATAAGTAATCAAAACCAACAGCATGTGAATAACTTGCCTTTAAGGTTTGTAAATGTTCTACACAAGTACATAACAGAGGGTGCAGCATGAATTTTGTTGAAAGAGACGTGGGGTAAAATATCCATCCTTAATAGAGATAAGCTAATCAGGAGGATTGCCAGCCTGCCTATGTATTTATTTCAAGTAATGTGAAAGACCACAGGAACTGCTGTCCATACCCTTAATAACATCTTAACTAGAATAGCTGGCCAATGCAGGCATGATATTATGGTAAAGATGTTGACAGAGAAGAAACAGGATTGCGTATGATATGGTACATTAACATTACAAAACACGTCCACAGGGAGTATTAGACAAGAAAAAGACCAGCAAGATGAACATATGTGATGTTTTGTATGTTAAATACTTTCACAATAAATACATATGAATAAAATAGCTCTCTAGATATAATCTTGAGTACTAAAAATCCTAAGAATTTTCTGTGAGGAATGTAGATCCAGATTGATTTCCCTATTTATGTACAATACTGCCACAATAAATAAACTAAACTCTGAGCATGGAATAAGCAAAAATGCCAGAACTTGTTATGGTTCATAAGCATAATGGCATATTTTTTATTTAATTATTACATACGCTGTTTTTACATTGCTTTGTGGAAATGATGCCCAGTAATTAAGTAATGGAATTTAAATATTGCCTGATAATTACACCCTGTTTCATGTAGTATAAGAATTAACTTTAACAATCCTTTTTCTAATACAATTGTTATTCAGTATACTGAAGGCTTTACAAAAAAGTGTTTCATCAGCATATTATTTTTCACAATCTAATAACAGTTTTATTTATAATATAAATGACTGAACTCTTATTTAATTTTATGCTAGTAGGCAAGTACACTTTAAACTTAGGTAATACTTTAGTCGTGGCTATCAAATGAGTTACTCAAACCTGTGGTACTTTGTGAAATCAGTTCTGATAAAGTCTTGCTAATTGTGGTAGTGGGGTTTTTGTTCTTGTTTCCTGTTTATGATGTGAGCAAACAAGAGAAGCAGTGTCGTTGTCATACGGTTAAATGAATAAAGACCCAAGTTAATTTTATTTTATTTATTTTACATTTGTTGACCGGGCTAGTCTGGCTGGATATATGTCCATTTTCAGCAGAGGCCCGAGGAGAAAAGCTTCACTATATACTAGTACAAACATAACATAACAAGGTACATAAAAAAGTACAGTAGGATACAATATTATAGGCACGTAAGAGAGCTAAATAGCTTAATAATAGTATAGAAGCAAATACAACAGAGTGTAATCAAAACAGTGAGGATTCCTAGTTCTATAATTTTAACCATGCAATCATACTAATGTTGAAGGAGAGAAAATAGTGACTCACCCCTAAGTCTATAGAAATATATACAGTATTTACAATAATAATAACACTTTTAGTGCTAGGGCACTATTTTTAAGAAACAGAGTAGTTCCATATGTAGCAAGATATAGGTTTAAATAGAAAGGATGTATGACTGGTTGTAGTAATATATCAAGTAGAAAGAGCAGAAGGTGTTAATGAAAATTAAAATGGAAGTGAATTTAAAGGAGAGCTACAGAGAGGGTAGCACTAGTGATAGTGACAAGTAGAGGAGTAGAGTAAAGAACTGTAAGGAGAGTAAGATGCTGAGGTCAGTCAGGATTAGAGCAAGGACAAAGCCACTGAGATTTGAAATAGTTCCTTAGTTGTTTCTTGAAAAGTTGCGCTGATCCTAGAGTAGTCAGTTCTATGGGAAATTTATTCCAGTGTGAGCCAACAACATTTGTGAACAAGGAGTCACCAGCTTTATTGTGAGATTTGAGAGTTGCAACTAGTAGTTTGTTAGCTGATCTAAGTGAACTAAGATTCTTGTAAGGGGCAATAAGGTTATTAAGTATGGGTGTATTGGTAGGGTAATGGAGTATTTTAAAGGTAATAACTAGTTGATGTAGGAGAATAAGATCTTGTAGCTCTAGCCAACCGAGCTTTTTGAGATTAACACAATGATGGGTTAGAAATGGGGAGCCTGAGGCAAACCTGGCAATTCTATGATAGGCTGTGGCAAGTTTTTGAAGGTTAGATTTTGACAGGTTTATAAGAGATGGAGAGGCATGCAATAATGTAGAGATGATATGTGTTTGGGCAAGGGACACCCTGGTGGTAGGAGTAAGAAAGGGCTTGAGTCTATAGAGGGCACCTATCTTTTTATTAACTGTTTTGATGGTTAGGTCAATGTGGCAATCAAAGTTAAGTTGATTATCAATTGTAAAGCCTAGATGTTTAGTAGAAGAATCAGGTGATATGATAGTGCCATTGTTAGACACAATATAAACGGAAAGAGGGACAGACTTAGGGGTTGGTGAGAAGAGTAATAATTTGTTTTTTTGGGGGTTGAGGAGGAGACAGATATTTTGGAACCATTTTTCAACTGCTGAAAAGATTTTTTGCGTTGAAGAATGAAGTACAGCTGGAGATGCAGCAGAACAGATGATAGTTGAATCATCTGCATACTGAATCCAAGTGGATGTTGGGAGTGAAGTAGACAGGTTGTTTATAAATATGGAGAAGAGAAGGGGACCTAAGATGGATCCTTGAGGGACACCGATAGTGATTGGGAGCTGAGAGGATAGATGGCTGTCCCAAAGGACAGCTTGTTTCCTATCTTTCAAATAAGAGTTGAACCAGTGAAGAGCTGAAGAGTCAAGTGAGAAAGATGTCAGAGTGTCAAGTAAAAGTTGATGGTTAACCATATCGAAGGCTTTAGAGAGGTCAAGAAATAAAGAAGAGGAAAATAGGTTGTTATTGCGATTTTTGTTGATGGTATCTGTGAAGGAGAGAAGTGCAGTGGAGGTGCTATGGAAAGGTCGGAAACCATGTTGGGAGTCAGCAAGTAGGGTATTTTGTAAAAGATGGTGTAAAAGTTTTTGGTGTATACAGTGTTCCATAATTTTAGATAGAGGTGATGGTAAGGCTATAGGACGGAAATTAGAAAGATCATTTGAGGTACCTCCCTTATGCAGGGGAATGATATGGGAGACTTTCCACAGGAAAGGAATTGTAGATTCGGTTATGGTTCTATTAATTAAGATAGAGACTGGGTATGCTACTTCTGCTGCTGCTAGTTGTACATATTCAGCTGGTAGTTTGTCGGCTGAGGGAGTGCATGGTTTAAGTTTTGAGAGTAACTTATGTATATGGGTTGTGGAGACTGTATTAAATTTTAAAGTGGGGGTGTAATTTTTCAAAGAGGGTTTTTGAAGGGGGGGGAGTCATGGTCTTTGCTAGAGTGGTGACTGTTTCTGAGAAGAAGTTGTTGAATGTATTCGCTATAGTATTGGGGGGAACTGAGCTAAGTTAGCTGGAGTAGGTGTTTTGGTATTTCCTGGGTGGAGCAGTTTATTGATTCCTGACCAGAATTTGTTGGGGTTATGGTAATGATTTTGTTGATACTGAAGGTAATAATTGTTTTTATCAAGATGGGTGAGTTTTTTTGTAGTATTTCTGAGGTGTTTGAAGTTTTGATGGTCAGTTGGGTTTTTAGTGGATCTCCATTTTGCCCATAGTTTATTCCTTAATAGCATTGTTTTCTTGGTTTCTTTAGAAAGCCAAGGGGCAGCTTTGGATCCTGTTCTAATTAAGCGTGAGGGGGCATGACGTTCAAAAATTTGGAGGAATGTATTATTAAAATGGGTAACTGCTTCATTAAGTGGAAGGTGTTTTAGAGCTGACCAGTTACATACATGAAGTTCATTCAGGAAAGACGGAAGGTTGAAGTTTTTTTTTGTTACGTATAGTACGAAAGATAGTTTGCTTGAGATTGTTGTTTTTTTGTTTTGTGATGTAGGTAAGAAGATGGTCGCTGATATTGTCTGGGAGTATTCCAGTGTTATATGAGAGGGGATTATTGTTGACCAATATCCAGTCCAGGATGGCTTGTTTTTTGGTAGATTTGTGAACCCTAGTTGGGGAGTTTATGGTTTGTTGAAAACTAAAGAGGTTGAGGTGATGGGTGGGTTTTGGGGATATGCAGGAGTTCCAATCGACATTAGAGTCTCCTAAGATAATAGTTTCTTGGGGGAAGTGACATGAGAGCCAGCTAAGTATGTTTTCAAGTGTATTTAGGTTGTTACCAGGAGGGATATAAGAGCATATTATGTATAAGGCTTTGGTTTTATTTACTTGGAATTTGCTACAGAGTATTTCAGCATTGGCAAGGGGTGGAGGCTGGGAGTCAATTGAGGTCACTTGGAGTTCAGATTTATAAATTAAGGCAACTCCCCCACCCTTTTTGTTCAGAAGATCTTTCCTTAAAATGCTATAGCCAGGTGGAATTGTCTTTGGTACCTGGTTTAAGCCAGGTCTCAGTTGACAGAGGATATCAAATGAGTAGAAGTCAATTAAAGCATGGAGTTGTGTGATTTTATTGTTGATGCTACGAATATTTAGGTGTGCTATTGACAGGGAGTTAGATGAGAAAGGAGGGTACACGTTGTTTGTGGCTTGGTTTGAGAGGGTGTGGAGGAGGGAATTGTGTGGGCCAGGGTTGGGGTGAATGTCTCCATGTGACAATAACAGTGATAGAGGGAGTGATAGTAATTTTGATTGTTTGTAGGGTATTAGGTAGAACTTTCTAGTAGTGTGGTACTTTTTGAGGAATATCCTGTGGTAGCAAGGGGGAAGGTAGGGGTAAGATGCCAGGAGGTTAATATAGGTTTGTTTGGCTAGAGGATGGACAGAGCTTGTGTGTTTATCTAAGCTAGGGGATCTGCTAAGGGTGTAGTGTTCATAGGAAGTATCGTATAAAAGTAGAATGTTAAGGAGTAGGAGTAAGAAAAGTGGTTTAATAGTCAGGGGCATGTTTAGTTTGGAGAGCTTAGCAAGGTTTGAAATTAGTAGTGCTTTGATGGTATGGAATTGGGTGTGCTAGTAAGAAGGGAGTTGAGAGTTTGTAGGTGTGATTGAGGCTGGAGTTGTGATAGGTTGTGAGTAAATTAGGGGTGTGGCTGAGGAAGTATAAGTTTAAGGTAACTGGGGGTGGTTGGAAATTGGGGGTAGGGTAGGGGAGTGGAGTGAGCCCAAAGGGCGAACGGAGTGGGAAAAGCTAGAGAGGGGACCAAGGCACAGAAAACAATCAGTGAGATGTGAAAAAGGCACTATGTTGAGTGCAAGTAATGGTGTACTGTGAGATAAAGTAAAAGGAAAAAATATAGGAAGATTGGGAGAGATTTAATAGTTGTTAGGTAGCTGAGTGAGGTAGTAGAGATGGATATAATGCAGAAACTAGAAAAGGGTTAGGACTAGAAGGATAGCAGGAAAGGCATGAACTCTAGTGGGAAAAAAGGAGTATAAGGTATCTAGTGAATAGGGTGCCACTTAGTGACCAAGTCTGGAAGAACGAGAGAAAGAGCAAGCAAAGAGTTCACAGCTGGGATGTGGTGATCGAGAAGTGAGTGTTATACTAAGGGCAAGGATATAGAAAGAGGGCGAGAGATGATCAACTTAACTGCTACTGGAGGGGGGGCTAGGTAGGCTGCTGGTTACCTGGGGAGGGAAGACAAATATCCTGGAGTTTTTTTAATTAAAAATACATTAGCAGGACATACTTTCACGCAAGGACTATAGAGGGTGCAAAGTCTTAGTGACAAGGAAGAACAAATCCACTTCAGGACTCAGTTCCTTAATTTGGATTCCGCTGGGCTTCTAGGAGTGGAAAGGCAGGCACTCAGGAACACAGGGCTGGTAAAAATATGAGGGAGAGAGAAGATAAGTAGGTAAATTCAGCAGCCAGGAGGTGTTGATAAGAGACAACCAACTTAATATCTTATATTCTAAGTCTAGAGATAGAGTAGGAAGGCAGACCCCTTACCAAAGTGTAAAACACACACATCAGAGAAGGGTTAATACAGAGCAGAACACACAATCAGTACAGTTTTGTGCAGAAAGTCTGTTTAGGTACAATATACAAGTTAGCCTTAGCAACAGTGGTAATTATGCAATATGTCTGTTTAGGTACAACATAAAGTTAGTCTTAGCAACAGCAGTAATTTGCAATATGTCTGTTTAGGTACAACAAAAGTTAGCCTTAGGAACAATATAATATTCAGCCACAAACACCTGTATTAAGAAAATTAGGAGCTGAAAGGGAACTAGAAAACTAGTGGAATTATCGCTAGACACAAATGTATCAACTTTTTATAATTCAGCTTACATTCATTAGTATTGCAGGTGTTATATAAGCAAATATTACTTCCAGCTTAAGAATATAGACACTGCATAGTTGGGAACCACATGGACGCTAGAGAGAGCGGCGTAGCAAACGCAGCCCAATATAGAAGCTGCGTCAAATGGAGATTCAAGAAGCAAGCATGAGTTGCTAGAATAAGCTAAATATGCTGCTTGGATGGAGTTATATTAAAGACGCTAACTTACTGTAGTTGCCTACCAAACAACATGTCTGCAATAAACCAACAGCAGAGTGCAAATTTACCAGCTATAGTGTTTCCAACTTGAGGAAAAATTACAGAATCTAGCAAAAGAGCACTTAAGCAAAGCGCAATATCAAGTAGTAGGGTATACAGGCTAGGTACTCACTGTAGTTGACTACAAAAACAACAGGTCTGAAATAGCCAGCAGCAGAGAACAAATGAACCATCAATATAGTTAGCGACTTATAAAAACAGCCAGTGGAATGCCTAAGCAGAAGCTGGCTATAATGAAGTAAAAAGGTTTACCGGCTTAGTTATTGCCCGGTTGAAAAAGCACTCCACGTGGGTCCCAGTGACGCAGTTGTCTAAATAAAGGTAGTCTAGCAGCAGAAACTAATGGTGCGGGTTCAGTAAAGTGCGACCAACAATGCAAGATAAATAAAAACATTCATAGACAACAAAAATGAGTGTCGCATAAGACTAAACAAACTTTCGAAATACCATCTTAAGAATGCAACTATGTACTCACAATGGACGTTCGCTTCGAGCCCGAGACACACACAGCAGCCTAAGGGGAAAATAATAGGGATGGAGCCACTTTGCGGGGGATATATTTGTAATATGAGACCGGAAATGGAAAGAAGGGGAGGGGAAAAGAGGGGAAGGGGTGGCCCAGGGTTAATAGAGAGCAGTAGGGGATAACAGTGATCACAAGATATTGAAATTATGAAGCTCACAGGTCTCAGGAAAAAGGTATGATAGTTATGGGTTAAAACAAAAAACTACAGGTAGTATGGGTTAGAAATGACCATAGGACTGGGGAAGTGTAGGCATAGTAAGAAAGAGAGGACGTCGACCTAGGATAGAATAGGCAAAGTCTAAAGGTAGTGTAGAGCTCTAGACTAGAGCTGTGAAGGCAGTAGGGAGGAGAGGTCTAGGAGTTACAGAGAGAAAGAGAGAATAAGGAAGACGAAGAGTAAGGAGACTAGGGTAGTGCAGTATGGGCAGGGATGCAGCTATAATAAATGTAGAAACAATGGGAAGAGCTAGAGAGGGGACCAAGGCACAGAAAAAAATCAGTGAGACATGAAAAAGGCACTATGTTCAGTGCAAGTAATGGTGTACTGTGAGATAAAGTAAAAGGAAAAAATATAGGAAGATTGGGAAAGATAGAATAGTCATTAGGAAGCTGAGTGAGGTAGTAGAGATAATGCACAAACTAAAAAGGGTTAGGACTAGAAGGATAGCAGGAAAGGCATTAACTCTAGTGGGAAAAAAGGAGTATAAGGGTATCTAGTGAATAGGGTGCCACTTACTGACTAAGTTTGGAAGAAAGAGAGATAGAGCAAGCAATGAGTTCACAGCTGGGATGTGGTGATCGAGAAGTGAGTGTTATGCTAAGGGCAAGGATATAGAAAGAGGGCAAGAGAGGATAAACTTAACTGCTACTGGAGGGGGGGGGCTAGGTTGGCTGCTGGTTAGCTGGGGAGGGAAGACAAATATCATGGAGTTTTTTTAAATTAAAAATACATTAGCAGGACATACTTTCACACAAGGACTATAGAGGGTGCAAAGTCTTAGTGACAAGGAAGAACAAATCCACTTCAGGACTCAGTTCCTTAATTTGGATTCCACTGGGCTTCTAGGGGTGGAAAGGCAGGCACTCAGGAACACAGGGTTTCACACAAGGACTATAGAGGGTGCAAAGTCTTAGTGACAAGGAAGAACAAAACAATCATACATTTGAAGATCATAAAATATGTCACTGTTGTCAAATATAAGCTAGGTGATTTATTTAGGGAATGCTAAGAAATTTGAAATATACATAGCATGCCCAGGGACTTTAGAACAGGGATGCAGAATATATTTTTGAACAATAGGTAGCAGTTAAAAATCTTGAGTATATGCATAATGAAGGAAATAAAATGTAACAAATGTAAAGCAGAAGATAGCATATAAACTATTCATCCTAGAGCCTTTTCATCTACAATCTTGGCCACAATGTTAAATTTAGGATACATGTGCAGTTTAGTGCAGCCAAGCAATGCCGAAAATAAAAGTCAGAAAAAGAAACAGGTGAGAGAGACTGAGGTGGAAGATATATTGTATAAAAACACAAGAGAAGAGATGAAGATTGGTGGTGGAAATTTGTGGAATAACAAGAAGTTTGATAATTGCAGGAACTGGGTATGAAATGATGAAACAAAGAATGAATACATATAGGAGAGAGGTCAGGATATGACTTATGGGATATTGTAAAGGAGTTAGAAAAGCTGATTGGACAATTGGACATGGAGTGGAAACTCAAGACAAGAAACATGTATAAACCGGAAAAGAAAAAGGTTTCTTGGGAAGCTTTTGACTATTTGATGAAGTTAAATAATCACACAAGTACAGTAGCTGCAACTGGTTAAGTAAGAGTTGATTATCATTTAAAACAGTTTTCATACATTGTGATCAAATTTGCTACCTCATTCTTCTTTGTAGCTACTATATGTCGATCCTTCTTTTGTGTTAGTAGATGGACTGACTTCTATTAAGTAGTTACAACCTGCGCAGCAAAGAACTATAGACAGAGTGCACAAGGCCAAGTAATATCATGGAACTTATCTGATATTTGCTATAGTTTATAACAGCCTCTGAGCCACTGACATTTAGAAGAAATTTACATAGTTTGGAAATTCCATCCAGGTAACCTTATTCCATGCTTTTCATTGCTGAGAGTTGGAGAATATAGTCCTGACTATCCATAAAGTCCTGCTTTAGGCCAGGACAGTTTATTCGGTTGAGACTGTGAAGATTATTTTTATAATGATAACACTGATTTGGAAATCAAGATGATTTCAAGAAGCCTAATAGAATTTAGTACATGTAGATGAAGATCTTCTGTGTAAGTAATATACAAACCTGGAGCAGGTACAGGGGAAGTTAGAGTATAGCCAGATGGCATGTATTTTGTTCTGTGGATATTTAGGCAAACTACCTGATTTTGGTTTAAAGACTTAAATTCATAAATAGTACTGACAGTAGAACAGCAGAACCTGAACGGAGAAGTGTGAAGTAATCAGAAGATTGCATTAAACTTGCAATACAACAGCATTTTGTTTGTCATTTACAAAAGTGGAAAATCAAAGTTGACCAAGAACAGTGCCATTTGAAACATCAGATGACTGTCAGGTTGGCAGAGGTGGTACAAAACAAATTGCTGATGTTGACATCAAGCTACTTTGCCACTTTTTGATTGTACAATGTTTGTATAATCACTAAATGTAATCTGGATAATACTGGAGCTTTTCTCCCCGGGACTCTGCTGAAAAAGGGCTTCGGCTCAGTCAGACATTCCCGGTCAACAAATGTAAAATAAATAAAATAAATAAATAAATATCATCATTCTATCTACAATCTACCTTTTTAGTAGCTTCTAAACCACTGTGCTTTTACCAGACCAGTGATTGCCAGCTTGTTTAGGAGTTGATAGCTAATGGTATCAAAAAGCACTGGCAAGATTAGGAGCAAACTGCCAACCAAACTACCAGTCAAGATAAGTTGTTCTGTCATTTTCATGAACAGAATCATTTAAATGATGAAAATCAGTAAGTTAAGTGTGTTAATGTAATGATTAAATTGGGAATATATACATTTCCCAAATTTTTAATAAAGGGCACTGAAAGACAATACATTGACAGTGACTGAGTACAGCTGAAGGACCAGATTCACAGGAAAAAAAAAGTGATGATACTGTCCAGTACTGCTGAACAAACCTCTTCCAGTCAATGTGCAGATGTTTGGAGAAGAGTATTTGCTTCCTGGGCCAATTATCAGATTACACAGTTTATAACAGATACTAAGTAGGGTAATTAATTTGCTAAATGATCAGGAATTTTAACTGTTTCCAGACATGAGAATTACCATTGTCAACTGATACATCATTCAAATGCTTGGAGAGATCACATTTAATGCCTAGATTTTTGTGCCTACCACGCTTTCACACCCACCAGTAAATGCACTGGAGACTGTTTTAATCAGTGGTAATAGCCATTCATAATGGTTACACATATATCTCCAAGTGAGCTTATTGAATTCAGCTCACTTTAGGTTAATCAAAATTCCAACTTATAGCCTGCTATTGTTCACTCTGCATGTCTCCAGATGACCACAATCATATCCTGTGATTCTTAGAAGGTATCCCTATAAGTAATGGTTTGTTAATCCTTGATGACCATAGCCATCTTTCCATGATGTGAGCATCGACACTCCCGGCATTAGGTATGCTTAATGATTCTTGGATTGTATAAACAAAAACAAAGTGGATCAGATTGCCCTCAAACTTACCATGGATATAAATATTCTTGTCTTAGTACTCATAAACATGGCCTCATCTTCTCTCCCCTCCAAGAATCAGAATTTCATTAATCATGTCTGGCTATAATCTTGTTGCCCTTACCCTCAAAATGTTTACTCCTTCAGTAACCAATACCACACTAATTAGAATTATATTTTTCTAAAAGGTAAACCTCATGGCTCTATACGATGAAATCTCTTAATTTATCCATGTCAACACCACAGTTGACTGCAGTGTTATGCAGCCAGCTACATTTATGATTTTATGCCTATTTAGATAATTATATTAACTTGACAATCTCTTCCAATCCCAGTAAATTCAAAAATAAAGCATCCTAGTGGTCTGCTGATATTAACAAACTGTAAAACATAAGAAGAACCTCCTTAAACAGCCTTGCAAGGTCAGAACCTCACAGCATCAGAAGTGCATCAACCTCTCTAAGAAACTGAAGGCAGCTATAAAGACCGGCAAAATATCAGATGAATTATAACCAGCAACTGAAGCAAAGGATAACTAAAAGTCCATCTTCAGTTATGTCAGGAAAAATAAGAAATAATATTAAATACTGCTCCATCTTGAGACCTACAGTTCAAGCTCAAAACACATTGCAAACAAAGTGACTAGCAATTTTGCAGCTATCTTCTTCCCTGAAACTATGATTTTCTTTCAAACTATGCACAAGTCACTCTTTCCCCGACCCTGGTGTCACTAACGGACACACTACTTTAAGTATAATCAAAGACCAAGAACAATTCTTCTGTGGACCCTGACAACACATTACTGATCCCCTCCTTAAAATGTTCACCCCATGCCTTGCTTCAAATTATATCTCTGGATCTGGGAGCTGTGACATAGCAATTCTCTCCATAAGGTCCAGATTCATCTCATACCTGGGAACTATAAAGATTCATTAGTCATACAAGTCTTATCGTCAAAGCCATGGAGAACTTTGTCACCGACCTCATAAATCATGACATTAAAAAAAATCTGTCTAAGCTTGAACCTCTGCAATTCAACTTTACAATGAGAGGTCCTGCCTGCTAAATTTTGTTCGCTTCCTCAAGATGGTCACATAGGTGGCTGATAGTCCTTAGTATTCATTCTGCCTACTTCAATCTGGCCAAGGCATTTGATGACATACCACACAATGGAATGGTTTATAAGTTGAAGTCCTTAAACATAAATCCCTACGTAGTAAGATAGCTAGCCAGCTGGATTAAGTAATGAATACACATCCTCCAGCTGGGTGACAGCACCTCAGACAGAAAGATTGTGACCAGTGGTGTCCTTCAGAGAAGTGTGCGAATCTCCTTCCTATTTGGAATCTATTTTTTGTTTGGATGTCATTGTCAAATTCCTCTTTGGATACATATGCGTCCCAAAAAGAACTTACTAAGGTCAATTTCTTGTCCTAAGTAAAAGACCTCAAAGTAAATGCCAACAAATGCAGCACCATCCCTTTCAGGAAGCAGAACCACAATGCATCCATCCTATTCTATTACCATGCATATCAGTGATATGAGAACTGGAGGCTTGGGTTAATAGCTCCTTCTCTTTTGACCATTAAGTGGTGACCATAAATAGAAAATCCTTCTATATTTCACAAATAATTTTTAAAGGTGTCTCTTCTAATACCATGGAACTTATTGCATACCTAATATAGAATGTAATATGACCTTCAGCATAAATATGGTTAGCCACATAAAACAAACAAACAAAAAATTACAGAGGTTCCTAACAAAAACTCTGCTCTCAAAAACTTTAGCTTTCAGATGGGACTGTAGTCCTTGTCCTTGTACTCAGTGCTGTTCTGGCTCCTGAAGGTAGACTTTTTCCTTGCTTACTGAGTGCTTAGGGATCCAGTTCTTCTCAACCCATTTTTCCTTGACAAATCAAATTGTGCATTCCACAGCTGGAGATCTCAGCCTTCATCAAATAATAAATAAACTAGATAGAGAGAGAGAAGGTCATCACCGTCCCTTTGTTCGGGAACAAACTCACCCTGCATGTCAAGTAATACAATTTCTTTCCATCCTTCAAATATAGCCTATACATCTGGGTGGGTGCTCTTAAATTTGCCCTAGCATCTACCTTCCTTGCAAAATGTGGTAGAGCCTGAGGGTGGGAATTGGCAATGCACACACAACATTGGGTCAAACCTGTCTTCTGTATCCTATGTTTTTTTTTATTTCAGAGAGATCAGAACGCTACACCATCATACAATAATTCATGGATCTTTAGTGCATGTGTGTGGGTGAGGGGATATACTAATACTCGCCAAACTCAGCTTACAGGACTTTAGAGTTTTAAAAACTGGAAATCATCATCATCATCAGGGAAACCAGATGGACTTTCTAATTAGCCTATACTCATTACCACCAAATAGATGTCTGACATGCCACAGTGCTGACTCCATTCACATCTGCATGATTTCATGCATGTGTCAATCATCTGGTTACATTGTACACTCTGCTTGGAGATTATCTATCCTCTGTTGCTTGCTGTTTATCCAGACTCCTATTATTGCTTAATAATTGCATATTGGTTTACAGTTCTTTTGAAGATCTTTACAAATATGGTATCAAATCACATTTTGGTGTTTTAATAAATAAACAGACAGGATCTGGTGACTTTGCAAAACAAATGTGTATATTTATTGTTTCTAATATCCTGAGTGTAATACTTATTGGACATTTTTTTATTTATCGGGTTTAGGGGACATTGCATTCAGCCATGCTTAGCTGATCTATCCAGAAGGCATTTGCATTTTAAAAATATTTTAATTGCATATTTTTTGACATTTTATATCAGGAATGCTGTGTTGTAATGAATATGTCAGTATACATCAGCAACCATTTCAGACTGCACAGGACTTGCGTGATATCAGTTCTCATGACATGCATTCCGAATTCTGATATAGGCTAAAAGGATCAAATGTCTTAAAGCTGTGTACATGTATTCCATATCCCTAATTCCAAAAACTATAATAAGTAAAAATTCCTACTTTGTTAGTGATTTATATTTAATTTGAATATTTCACGGCATGAATCTTCTGTACTTTCTGTTTTGCACTTCTGCATATTACTTGACATTACTAATCAGTGTTTGGTTAGCATCACTGTTTCTCAGTTCCTGATCCTCCATTTTGGTATTCATATCTGGTTCCTTCTGTGTGGAAAATGTGTCATCATAGTTTTCTGACAAGTACTCTAACTTCTGTCCACATGCTAAAGAAGTGTTGTAGATGTATTTGCAATCATCTAAATCACTGTATCTGGACAGAACACAGTACCATGTCATTTAAAAGTTACATCAACTTAGACTTACTGAGGACTGGAATAGGCTCAGACTCTGAAATCAAAAATCTGGCTCAGGTACCACATAAAGTCTTTATTAGATAAACTACACTGCTCCTGCCATGGAGTCAGGATTGACAACTGCAAAGATATACTTCTGTGCATATGTAAACAACATATATAATTTGTTTCATTTACTTTGTACATCCATTTCAACTTATTACTTTTCCATTTGTTTAGGTGAAGCATATAATTGGACTCTAGTTTTTATTCATCTTCATATTCTGCTTATGCATATTGATGTAACTATTTGTCATTTTAAGTCATAAACCAGGTGATTATTATACAAAGGGATTTGGGGATGAATTGATGGTGTATTGTATTCAAAAATAGAAACACAAATGGATCACAAGATTGTAATAACCAGTTGTCTAAATATGAGTTCAAATAAATATCAAAAATATTTAGATTATCTTACAAAGGATCAAAATAAGATATCCAAAGGTATAAGAAACTAATATGGCAAAAATTACTGGGGTCTTTATAAAGGAATCACCCTGTAATTAGCAACAGAATTTGTTAAAGCAAAGTTAAGCTCTACATAGTAATTAGATTAATGATGAGTTATTTTATAATGGCAACTGAAGTGAGACGGTTAAAAGTCCAAAAAAAAAAAATGGAGAGCTATCTGTTTCCTTAGATAATCGAAGAAAATGGGAGAGTTTGAGAGAAGTTTAAAGAATCAGTGATAAAGATGGTTCAAGGGCTCACATGGGAACAAGTGATGAGTTCTGCAGTGGAAATGAGAGATTATAAATAAATGCAGCTATAAGAAATATATGTATAAGAGATATGAAGCTAATTAGGGGATATTGCTTAGACTAAATGCTAAACTACATCAAAGAGTTTAAGAAACATAAAAATAATACACAACCGGGACCCAGTAGCTTAGTCAAAGAGATTTACACAATTGCTGTAGAAGAGTGAGCCAAAAAAAATATATAAATATATATATATATATATATATATATATATATATATAGTTATTTATATATATATATATATATATATATATATATATATAATATATATATATTTTTGAACACTATAAAAAAATCTTAATATTTCCAGAATCATGGAAAAAGAAGCTTGATAATATAAATGTATACTCAAAGGGACATCATAACCCCAAATTATACATTTTCATCACTGTTTTTAAAAACATTAAAATAGTGATTAAAAGAATAGTAAGGCTGTGTAGAAGGTATACTATCACAACCAGCATTTTAGCTTTCAACACTTAAAAGTATCCAGTGCAATGTTTTATGATGTAAAATATGCATTTGGCAGCAGAGATTGGTGAGAACTTTGGGAAGTTATGGAAAAAAAGTGTTATCAAGGTTCAGAAAATGACTTAAGTAGAGTAGCAACAAATTATTTTAGCAAGAATCAGGCAAGGGTTTAAAAATGAATGTACCAAATATGCCCCTATAAACAAAGTGGTCAAATAAGTGTGCATTTTTAGCATTCTTGCTCTTTACAATTTTCGTCTCTAACAGGATAGAAAGTCATGAGGAAGAAAAGGTTCTTGTCTTGTGCTTTAATTGCTTTAAGTATCCCAAGAGTAATAAGATGACTTTAGATGTTGAAATAAAATACAAAGAAATATAACATCAAAACTAATATTGAAAAAATAAACTATTAAATACTAGCAGTTTAAGTTGCTTGTGAAAATTGAGGCACTTGAACATTTTCAGCCATAAAAGCAATTTAGCCTAATATTAACATATTATAACAACTGTTAAGAGCAAATTAAGTATTTAAAAATACAAAGAAATTAAAATGTGTGATATGTGTTGCTGAGATTTCGCAAGATATACAATAATTTAAAACCTTTGCTATCCACAATAAAGCAAAAGTATATAATTTAGCTACTTAGGGGCCTGAAACTTGGCATCTAGAGATAGTAAATAAAGTCTGTAAATTACTCAGGCTTTGATTAGGTCTTTCATATTCTTTCATTGAAATGTATCTGATGGAAGAATTTAATATATTGCAAGAAGAGTAAGGGTAATTTTCTCGATGGACTCCCAGCATATTAAAGTTGTGGGGGAGAGGCCACAAATAGTGTACCAGAAGGATGTATGTATAAAAAATATAGTGGAAAGGAAAGGGACAACAAATTCAGAGGGCAAGATGATTAAGTGTGGCTCCTGTACTCAATATCAACACATTTTAGAAGGAAAGTACTTTGGCGCCATGGATACGAGCTGCAGATTGGTGTTTATATTTGTTACATTTTAGAATGTAACTCAGTTAATGTCCATAATTATGGGTCCATAAAACTTAAAAAGAAATATAGCTGCAAATTGCAAATTGCACGGTGTGGTATATTTAGCATCTTGCCAACAATGTCCTTGCATATTATATGGGAAAAACTCTCAAACTGTTCTGTACTAGGATTTATCAGCATGTTTTTAGTATTAGAAAGATGGACAGGAACAACCCACTGGCAAAACATGTGATTATTTTTCCACAACATACTTTCAAATTCTTGATGATTGACCATGTAAATTTGGAAAAGAGAGGGGGTCATATAATGATTGTTTGGAGTTCAGGGAACTGCAATGGCAGCATAAACTAAATGCAGTTACCCCTCCTGGACTGAATGACCAATGTTCCATTCCGAGTGTGTTAAAACTAAAAGCCAGTTCTGAATATTAAACCATTGCCATTTCTTATGTGGTAACATACAGCATATATTTTAGAAAAGGTTTTTCTGGTTGAACACATTCCTTAATTTTTAGCATGTTATTTTGTACAAAACCATACAGAAAAGCAGAAAATGTTTATATTTGTTTATATGTTATGTATTTTTAACTTTTTGTATAGATAATCTCACGCAGGGTTTTACTGTACTATATCTTTAAATGTGGAATGAAAGTTTGTAGTTGTCCAGTCAGGTGTTTTTGAATGGTATATAAGGTGGCTGTTCTAATTATGTTTTATTCTGATGAAGTCTTTTGCATTGTCAAGACGAAAGTGCTACATTAAAATACGTTGGTGTGGTTTCTGTTTTGTGGTTATTCTTTGTTAACTTCTTAAAACGTATGAAATTTCTTGGCATTCATCTGCCTGTCCAGCACTGAAAAACATTCTCCACAACTATGTTCCCAGTCAGTCATTGCAGTCCAGTGACCAAAAATTCCTGTCTGTCTACAAACTTATCAAATCTGCTGAACATTGTCCGCACTCATATAGGGTTGCTAAGGCCTGGAACACCTTATCTGTATCCATCAGGTTAATACCCTTCCATCCTTCAAAACCACTCTGAAAGACTTCTTATCTGAAATCTGGCTCTGTTCTTGCTCAAAACCAGGATAAACTATATCTCTAAATGTGAACAAGTATCTTTTCATTCCATATAACTCCTTACTGTCCCTCCTTCACTTCTTTACTTCTATCAAATTCTCTTCCTTGACTTTTTCTCTAAATATACCATAAGCCTGCTTTCCCTGACTTCATATTCTACTTCCTGTTTGTAGTAGCCTAGCTTACCTTTAATTTTTCTTCAAACTGTATAAAATTTCTCTAAATATTAAATGATTGTCATATAACTTGTATGATTTCTTAACCAATGTTTTTATATTATGTTTAATTTGTTATAATTATTTAAACTTCAGATGTGTTTTTTTTTATTTTTGAAGATGGTAAAACAATTGTAAATATTTTATAATAATTTGGAAATTTTCTCCCTGGGCCTCCACTGAAAATGGGCTTCTACCAAGTTAGACTTTCCCGGTAATCAAATGTGAAAAAAAACATAATAATAAGGTAACATTTCTGATTAGCACTGAGGGGGAACACTACAATTGTCATGAAATTCAGCTAGTTGGTTTGACCAGCCTTCAGAATAAAGTCAGAATTAATGAAGTACTGGAATGCAGTATTGCTATTAAGAACTGCTAAGTGATTCAGAAGTTGTCCTGCCCACTTTACATATTTACAGTTATATGAAAAAGCACAATGTGACAACCCACAGAAGGCATAAAGACAGCAGGTTTAGACATCTACACACATGCCTACTTCATTATTATAAATGTCAAACATTTCTAACCGTTAGAAGTACAGAAAATTCTGGTGGTTCTCAAAATAAGTTGCCAGAATATTTCCAATCAAGAAATCCAGTTTCTGCAGAGAATTACATTCACACAGTCTTAGACTGTGGGAGATAAGTGAACATCTAAACATTTAAGGACCAGAAGTATTTGTCTTCCTACATGGGTGTCACCTCAAAGATGTGTCTACAAAGGCCAGCATGTAGAATGGAAGGGAAATGGAAGAATAAAATGTTAAATAAAAAAGTAAGTTTTCAAATATAAACTGATTTCTGTTCAACTTAATGAGAATACATTCTACATTGCTTTTTAAATAAATAGAAAGAAAACTAAAATTGCAAAGTGACACTTCAATGATCTTGTATATTCTGAAGATTTATGAATGTGTGGTTTGCACTTCTGATGCTGATGTACTTGAAATGGATACAGATAAGCCCTATCACATAGTCTGATCTAACATGCCAGGCTCAGGTAAATACTTTTTTTTTTTTTTTTTGAATCCCCAATTGCTTCTTAAAGCAAGACCTGCAACGCCTTTCTAGACAGCTCTGAAGATACTTCTTTGACAGCCTGTTTATTATTGACATCTTAAAGATGCTCTGTTTTTAATGCAGTCTCTGTGGGACATATACATTAAACAATCTCTTCATTTTTCTTTTCAAGAACGTTTCATCCTGAGGGTAAATACCTAAAACTCTTGTTAGCTCCTTTTCGGTAGAAATTTTCCAGAAAGTCTCATTCTGCCCCATCGCACACATTTTTAAAACAAATAAGATTTTTGATCTTTGACCAAAGTACCATTTTTGTCTAGAAAGGTTTTCTTTGTTTCATTAACTAAACTCTGGTTTTCATGCTGAATAATGGAAGTTGAGATATATATTCTGCAATTTAATTTGGTAGCCATCAGTAACCAAGCTGGCATATGTTCAACAGCTTGCAAGTAATGTTGTTTATTCTCTCAAAGCTAGATGTTTGCCTGTGTAAGAGGCTCTGTTAATGTTCTTATCTTTCTCCATAAGATTTTTCAGAGTCCTCACTGTTTTCTTAAATTGGCCATTAGACTTTAGGAAGTTCAATCTACAGATCATTTGTTAAAATTCCTTATATTCAGAAAAATAATTGATTATTGTGGATCTTAATTTATTTACTTAATTTTTGTTTTATTCTGACTAAGCCATCAATCTATTTTCAGGGAACATCTGAGTTAATTTTCATATTGATTAGCATACATTTTGAGCTTTCCCTACTCATTTCCTGTAAGGGGGCCTGTTTTGTGGGGGCACTTCCTGCCTTCTGGTCCGGGTATGTGGGCAGCTCAGAGAAGCAGGAAGTCAGTTCAGAGTGAACATGGATGATGGAGATGGCAATGGCAATGGTTTTCTTGTTTCAGGTGCTGTTGTTCGGATAAAAGATGGGTCAAATTTAGAGGAGAAGGAATGGGAAGTGAAGGAGATGCTGGGAAGAGAGTATGGTGTGACAGAGATAGTGCTAAAAGCAGTTGAGCCTTTTCAAAGGCAAGTGAAGGTATCAGAAACTATAAATATGGATTCAGAAGATCTGTTACAGTAGAATTTGCTTGCCTTGGCGGTTTTAACACAAGATTGTGATGTTACAAACCTCCAGTCAGGAGGGTTGCAGGATGTGTATTTAAAAGAATTAATGGAGCACAGTGAACTGGAAAATGAAAAGGCAGTATCGTGGGGTGAGATAATGGGCAGAATACAAGAAGAGGAAGTTCAAGAAATAAGAGCAGAAAAAAAAGAAACTGTAAGCACAGACAGTAAGAGAAGGTGAAAGAATAGAAGAAAAGAAAACATAAGTAAGAAGAAAATAGAGTAAGGATAAGTAGCAAAACAGAAAAAGAACTTGACGTGTGTGAAATATGCGACAGCATCATTTCACTGCTAGGTATTGAACCCAAAGAGGTAAGAGCTTTTATTTGTATTAATAAGGACTCTTTTTGTTACTTTTTTTTGAAGAAGAAGAAGCACAGCATATAGAAAAATTCTTAGAACAATATGAGAAAAGAAAGAATGAAAATCCTTGACACTATATGTTGCACAATCATTTAATAGAGAAGCCAAAAAGGAATATCCAATGTGATACTGAAGTTAAAAAAGACAATTTAAAAGATTATTTAAAAACTGTGTGTAGGGATGTAATGGACATTACAAAGATTTTTGGCAACAGAGGTTTATGGACTGGAGGATGGGAATGTGGCGTTATACTGAAAATGCAAAATGAGAAAATAATGCATGCACCCAGTTAATTAATGTAGAAGGGAATAGAGGCTTGGTTAAATACTGGAGTCAACCAAAGACAGTTTTTTTTTCTTATTTATTTGTGGTAAAAGGACCATTTCATTAATAACTGTGATAAAAAGAAATGCTTCATTTGTGATAAAACTGGTTATGAAACAAAACAAATGTGAACAAAAATGTATAAAGTGTGAACAAATAGGAAGTTCATGGCTGGATTGCAAAAGTAAAGAGTATCATACACAGGAAACAAAGATAGACCAAGTAAGAGAGAATGTTTTAGTAAATAACACAGAGGAGATACAAAAAGAAAATAGTAATGAGTAAGATGTAATGGTGGAGATAAAAGAAAATACAAGGGAAGAAAAAGAGAGAGAGAGAGAAGATGAAAAGTATTTCAAGTGAAGAAGGGGAAGATGGATGTATAAGAATCAAAATAAAAGGAATTCCATGGGAAGAGAGTAAAAAATAGAAAACACAAATTTAAAAATATAGATATGGGAGAAAACAACAAAGGAAAATGCTAAAAGTAATAGATGCTTTTCTACAAAGTGAAAATTCTGGCCATAAATATGAATTGTATAAATAATGTACAATGAAGGTTAAGAGTGCTGGAATGGTGAATATTGTTAGATATGGATACCATAATATTGACAGACAAAAGAATAACAACAAAAGAAAAAAGAATACAAGTAAATGGATTATGGGAAATTAAAGTTTCATGGAACACAGGAAATATATAAATTCTCAGGCATAGCAATTCTGTGTAAAAAAATTTATAGAAATTCTGGATTACACATTAGTATTTTTAGGAAAAATATTAATATTAGATTTAAAATGGGGTCATTTAAAGTGGTTACACCTTATGCATATTCTTTATAGAAGCAGAGAGAGATTATGTTCAGGAAAAATGCTTGATTATGTTTGCTTGAATAGGCAAGTTATAGTAGTGGGAGACTACCTCCTGGATTTACTAATCTTCCATGCAGGACTAGCTTAGTCCTGCATGGATGTGGCCGTTTAGGAGCAGGATGGCAGTGCACCATGCATATTAATGAAGGTGCACTGCCTGAGCACTTAATCTTGCATGGAGCGTGTAAGAGTGCAAGGAGCATGTCTGAGAGCAGAGCTCTCAGAATATACATGCCACCACAATAAAGAAGAGCAGAAAGGCCAAAGGAATGAGCGAGACCACTCATAGGTGTCCCCAAATCCTCAGCAACCTCACCCCACATGTACAACAGCAATAGGAATTATGTATAAAATAAACAAACCTTTTTTTTAGGAATCCAATTAATGCAGCTTAAATGACTGAAGAGGATAACAAGGAAGATATATGCAAATGAAGCAGTATTGTAATAGTGCAGTAGGCAGAGCATTCGCCTTATGAGCAGGCATTCCTGCTTCGTGTCCCACTACAGCATTTTCCATGGTAAATCATGTTATGACCACTATATTAGTTGCATAACCCACTAAATAACATATATTTGTGAACTGGAGTACTGTATCAAATGCACATGTGAGGTGTCAGTGTCATAATGTTGCAAAATCCACAGATAAGCACATGTGCCCCATATAGTATACGTACACAGGAATCATGGATACAAATTGAAGGTAAAATGTGTAATGAATGACAACTCCATGCAGCTTCCAAATCCCCCACCTTCCCAAAAGCCAGTAGATATTACTGTCTAAATCATTGCAATTGTAAGTGGGAGTAACCACTAGTAAGCAAGTGTAATCTCCAATAAGCAGTAGTAAACATAGTTAAGCACTAGTAAGTGAGAGCAAGCCCATTTGTATTGGGGTAAGCAATGTGCATAAAGGTTAAGGAATTTTGAAGCTAACTCTCTGAAGCATATTTAACCGGAGGTTAGCATTGCTTACCCTCAAGCAAACCTGCTTACAACTGCTCAAAAGTGCCTTAATCACTCTGTATCCAATGGCCCTTGTTCTGCCCAGCAACAAAATAAACAGCCTTGCATGTTCTGAACCCAGGACCCTACACACTATAGTGACAGTAATTAACCACCAAGCCATCACAGCAGTACAAAAGAATGAGGTATCACCAAACAAGTTCTCATTATAGTAAAATCAAACTGAGCCTATGAAAGGAATCAGTATACAGTCACTACATAACATAAATATGTGAACTGGAGTACAGCAGTAAGCCTAGAAGAGAGGTGTGATTGTAAGAGCATGCTGAAGTCCCCAATAAAACACAAGGACCCAATACAGTGTACGTACACATGAATCATGTATACCAGGCATACATATAAAATGCAATGAATAATAAATAAATGCCCAAAAGAAAATATAATGCAAAGTCTATTGTAAGCAACACTAAGCATTGCACAGGTCAGCTTAGGAGGTGTAACCAATATGTAGGCCAGCTAACTCAATGTGCCCAGTGTTATACCCCTTTAAACAATGCCAACCTTAGGTAAGCAGGTTTGCCCATAGCTTAGCCTTTTCAAAACCGTCCAATCATGGAAAAGTGTGGGAAATCAGCCCTACTTAAACCCAGCAGATGGGAATACATCTCATAACTAGTTGTAGCCTCCCCTTGCAGGCACCATGTCAGGAAGGGTAGAGGGAGTGCACTTTCGGAAGCAGCATTAGGACTCCTTGTCAAAGACCATGAGCAGAGACTGCTGCAGGGTCAGTACCAGGGTTCCCAATATAAGGCGGAAGCCTGGGACTATCTCGGCCATGACCTCACCAGTGCCACTGGCATACCCCGAACTGGTGAGCAGATCAGGCATCACTATGCTGACCTGAAGCAGCATAAGGGGGACCTCTTGGAGCAGTGAATCCAAGAGGCTAGAATGGCAGGGGATGTCCCAGCTGTGTGTATCACTCCACTATGTGTGTAATTGCCAGCTTATGTATATCATGAATAGGTATGGCTAAATATTCCTCTTATGTCCTCCACAGCTGCAAGTGAGCAGGCCGTGAACCAGGAGGCCCATGGAAGTCGCCTGGAGAGGTTGCGACGCAATGTAGGTCAATAATACTCTTGCATGTACTGTCATAGGAAATAAATTTAAAAGTATTAGTAAATGAATTGCCTTTATAAAACCTGAACTGTTTAAGGCAAGTACTGCATACAGCAGAGAATATGGCAGGAAGAGTCTCATATAGTTTGCATGTAAATAAAAGCATAATAGCCTAACAGTAAAGGTCTAACTGTTGGACTGCATGTGTATACTCTGGTATCATATGATAATGTAGATTTGCAATCATGTAATAGTACTGTTGTATTAAATACTGTTACCCACACTGTGCACCATAAATACAATGTGTAGGAATGCCTGTATATTACTGGTGTAAGCCCCAGAGGCCATTTAGTGCAACTGATAGACACATAGACAGAAAACAGGGAAAAGGCAGACAACAAAATCTGAATAGCACATGCAATTGAAATGTGAACTGTTACATTTTTAGCACACACAGCCATGGTTCGAATCCTGGCAGTGGTAGTAGTCTGCAGACAGAATCATATCCCACAACTGTAGAGATATGTCCAGAATGTCCAGCAAAGTGGCCCTTATCTGTTACCTGTCAACCTGTCCCCCTAGGAAATCAGTGGGATGATCCCAGATGTATAGGCAGCAAACAGGAAATATAACTGATTGACACACATCTATGAGAACAAACCTGGCACACTAGCATCTCCCAAAACCTTATGAGAGTAATAAGCCAGGTATGTCCTATCTACACCCCCATGTTGTCAAGCTGTGACCAGAGTGTGTACAGTAACAGAGGGAGATGTATGTGCATAATACTAATGTGCAATCTGGAACTTTGTGTGGTATCATTCAGGTAGTGCTAACAAACATTGCTCCCACATGTACGTCAGATAAGAACACTGTGCTGAGAAATAAAAGAATGATACCCTGTAATGGTACTGTTTACTTTGGTATTGTATGGCATTGTGATTGATGCAGTTGCTCTGAATTATAAGGTATTACTTATCACTGTCGCCCCACTGTCCTTCAAAATATAACTGTCTAGGAAATCCTGTATAAGACTGCTATAATACAAGGTCAGAATGCAAAACCACAGGAGAAGTATAAGACAGAAAGCAGATAGCAGATATACAGCAATATCTATACAGCACACACAAATCTGATGGACAGTGTTTAGGTTGTAGCAGACACAGACATGGTCTGAATCCTGGGAGTGGAAGTAGGCTGCATACAGAATCATACCCCAGAACTGTACAGGTAAGACCAGAATGTCCAGTATATGGGCCCATATCTGCTGCCTGTCACCCTGTCCCCCTGGCAAATCTGTGGGATAATCCCAGATGTTTAGGCAGCAAAGAATAAATACAAATGATTGTCACACATCTATGAGAACAAACCTGTCACTCTAGCAAATCCCGAAACTGTAATGAGAGTAATAAGCCAAGTATGTCATATCTACACTGCCATGTTGTCAAGCTGTGACCAGAATGTGTACAGTAACAGAGTGAGATGTATGTGCATAATACTAATGTGTAATCTGGAACTGTTTGCGTGGCAACATTCAGGTAGTGCTGTCAAGCATTGCTCCCACAGGTACGTTGGATATGAACACTGTGCCAAAAAATAAAAACCTTGATACCCTGTACTGGTACTGTTGACTCTGGTATTGTAGGGAAATGTGAGTGTTGCAGTCTCTCTGAATAATAAAGTATCACTGATCACTGTCACCCACACTGTGCTACATAACATAACTGTGCAGGAAAGCATTTATATGTGTATGTTAAGTCACTAAAGGTTGAAGAGGGCAATAGTCTAGAAATGTCCTGGTACACCAGCATGTGGTCAAGACACGGCCAGAGTATGTGCAGAAAGATTTGGATAGCTATGTGCACAACATCAACCTGGAATCTGGGAGTATGTGTAGAAACAGTTAGTTAGTGTTAAACATTTCCTCCACAGGTATACCAGGTAAGAGGTGTATACCGCAGGTAAAACCAGTTCATGTATAATGATAACAACAGCCATATCACTGTCTAAACTAAGGCTACAGGTTAGTGTAGTAATACTTGTAAGGTACAGATAACAGCACTGACTAAGAAAGTAATGTGGACTACAGGAATATAGTAGTTGTTAATTGACATCCCCCCCCCACCATATCTCCAACAATACACTACATATCCACCTCAACCGGTATATAATGACTCCACCATTCTGATTATGTCTTATTAGTTGATAAATATTTAAATTTGTTTCCATGCTTGTGCTATATTGAATTATTCCAGCATTGGTGGCATGGTGCTATCAATGTACCTGCATGCTGTTGTTATTACCACTGTGGTCTCATATATGCATGTGTTGAGTTTGCTATGCAACTGTACCATATCTGGTGTCTGGGTTAGTGGGAATATCTATGCATGCTATTATACCTAACCCTGGAATATGTTGACTATTACTAACCCACATATGTTGATAAAATTTAAATAGTATAGCACGTTTGGGAAGGCCGGTCCCAGCGGACCCACCTGTCCCACCTCAGCTGACCGTGGCATCCGGCACCAGCATGTCTGGAGCCCAACCCAGGACCTCCTCATCCATTGGCCCTGCACCATCTTTAGGTGGAACCGCTTTAGGGGATGGGGCTCATCCCCGCTGGGAGCGAGTGCAGACAGGAACCTGTCACATGTCCATGTCACCATGTCCAGTTGTGGTGCATAGCGAGCTCCGCAGGGAGGTCAGAGATCTGCTATGCCAGCTTGAGGGCCATGTGTCATGACTAGAGGGTCAGCCTGGCTCTGCAACTCAGCCCCCAGCACAGCCACCTTTGGGGCTGTGAAGGTGCAGTGGTGACTACCCATGGGTGGGGACCTCATTCCCACTGTTTCCACTAGGGGGCTCATTCGCTTCTGATTTCCCACCACCCCTGCCCATCAAGATGTTTACCCCCTACATACCGCCCCTGTATCCATCTTGTTTGTCTTGTCTGTTAATCTACCCAACCTACCTCCCCAGATATACCTATTATCCCTCCCCAACATCCCACTGTCACATAAAAAAAAAAAAAAAAAAAAATGGCAACCTGTTCCAAACAAAATCTCACCCCATACATAGCTGTCCATTTTGCGCACATGTCCACTGGACACATGTAATCTGGTCTAATTGGCTTCACAACTTATTATTGTTCTCCTCACTCCTCTCCCAGGGGTTTGAGTGTCCAAGTCTGCCTCCAAATTCAGTGTATATGCACAGCTGTTGCTGTAGAAGAAATGGGCAGCTATGGACCTTCCCTACACCCTTCCTGCATGTCCCTAGCTATTTTCCCTATTGTCTTTCCCTCTTTGTGCCCCTTTTTCACTACTTTCCTATCAACACTTTTTTCTTTTCTTTTAAAGAACTTAGCATAAAGGTAAGTGGGAGTAAGCACTTTTAAGCAGTAGTTCGCAGGGTTTAAGCCTGTTTGCATGGGAGTAAGCAATGCCTACACAGGTTAAGCAATTTAGAAGCTAACTGGGTATAGGAAACAGTAATCAGAAGTTATCAGTGCTTACTTCCGTGCAAACCTGCACAAACCAGCTTACAACTGCTTAAAAGTGCCTTAGTCACTCTGTATCCAACGGCCCTTGTTCTGCCTAGCAACAAAATAAACAGCCTCAGCAAAGCTCAAACACTGGACCCTGCACACCATAGCCAAAGTGATTTACCATTAAGCCTTGTCAGATATATATTACCTTGATGTTTTCACAAACATATCATCCAACCCAGTCATTCAGCAGTAAAGGGAATATATTCCAACATGTAGATGTATGTATGTGTGTGTGGATAGATAATATTATCTAAATAGATATAACATATCTATATATGCAAAAAAAGAAAAAAAATATATATATATATATATATATATATAGAGAGAGAGAGAGATAAACATATATACATACATATGCATACATCTATAGATATATATGTTACATCTATATGTCTACGTATATATATATATATATATATATATATATATATATATATATATGTATATACAGCAAGTTTTATATATATGTATATATATATATATATATATATATATATATATATATATATATATATATATATATATATATTTATACAGACATATATCTGTAGATAACAATGGGAAATTACAAACACATATATGTCCACATGCACCAGTAATGGGGTTGAGAGGCCCCAAACAACATATATCTTGTATGAATAGGTTATTCCCCCCACACAGCCAAACACATCTGCCCTGGAATAAGCCACTAACTGTTGCAGATCCCATAGCCAGGACCTGACTCATTTCTCAATGAGTTAAATAGTGTTGTTAAGTTATGCGCATTATGCAGTCTAAAAAAGTCCAGGGTGACGAAAGCCCTTATTGTTTGATGTGAAGAATAAAGTGGAACTTGGTTTTATTTTTGCTCTCTTTGTGGTTTTTATTCTAATATACAACATGTAGAAGGTGCACACAATATGGAACAGCCTCTATGCCTACAGTTACCACCTTAGCAACTGGACACTGTATGAGCCACTCATACAAATGGCAATCATTGCCTGCAACATATACCCACAGAGAGGTCAAAAGATATAACACCACATACAGGTTTGCGTACGTGGGAAAGCTTTATTTGTGTACTATTACAGTTGTATATACCAAGTCATGTATACTTGTCGAGACACTGACATCCATACAAACAGAGTAATGCAACTGTGCAACAGTTATACTAATACAGTAGTCTGGAAAGGTTTGCAAATGTTGCTGTCCAGACTGAGGCCCTCAAGTAGTACAATAGTAAAGATAGACTGGGCCACAGGATACCAAGCAATCAACAGTAAGTAATGCAGATGTATAGTTTAGCAGCCTCTATCTCTACTCTGTACATGCTCCCTAGGGTGTAAAGACTTCAGTTGACACAATGGGATGTAACTGTTACATAACAAGGCATAAATGACACCATCACAAGCACACTGACAAACAGAACAGTCTGTATGGCAGGAGGCAGTAGGCCTGCATTTTCCCAAGGTGGATTGTATGGTAATGTACATCCAGATACCTTAAGGCAGCTCACCACTGATACCCCCACATGTTGTAACAGCCTAGTTTTGTTATGGTGCATCCCCATCCAGACTCAGTACTACAGGGCCGTATATCACTGTTACATACACTGGCCTCTGGACTGCATAAGGGCACACATGTATTGTGTAGGTGAAGCCCACACATATATGGCCCCAACCCCATCATATGTGTGGGTGACACAACAGCAGTGGACTGATGGCAGGAATGACAGCATGACATCCTCACAGCCCACTACAAAACAACCCCTGACATGTCATATGTGCAATTCCTGGTATGTAGGCGGAGGACAGAGGCTGGAACACAGGCCCATATGTGGAAAACTGTTGTCATACACTAAGCCAGTCGCTGGTGTTACAGGATAGTCTGCAACATACCCTTAGTCAGGTATATATGTTAGAAACAGAAATGGATGCAGCCATGTACTGATAGCACTCAACACACACACACACACTGCCAGTGAAATATCTGGCATAAGACATGTGTGGTGGACAGACAAAACATAATAGGCATACCTCTGACCATCAAAAGGATAGGTCCACAGTTGTGGACTATACAGACAGACTGACTTCCAAGTTAAAGTAGTATGTGCACACAAACCCTGTAATACCAGTACTATACAATGCATACAACAACTCTACACACACTCTGTCTGTAGTTATGGAACCTCCTACAAATATGTAGCTGGCCTGAGTGTGCAGGTTCTCCTGTAAAAGGTATTGCTACCTGCTGTCTGTAACACTGATGCACACACACAGGAAGGATGTCCATCACACAGGAAAGGTAAAGGGATCACGCTCATATGATGTAGGGATTTATAGTAGGTGGTTGCCATGACAGTGGTAATTGGAAGTACTACACAGCAAGCTGCATGCAGGTAGTACGTGGAGGACACTGATTGGTGCAGAGGCCATCACTTGATCATGTGCATCACCTTCAAAATCCATGCTGCAATCTATTCTCAGCAGCTCAATCCATTTACTGGAGAGAGAGAGAGAGAGAGAGAGAGAGAGAGAGAGAGAGAGAGAGAGAGAGAGAGAGAGAGAGAGAGGCCAAAGGCAAAGCAAAAAAAATACAAATAATGACATCCAGCAAACCATCCAGAACACACATCATCCCCACACCATTTACGTGAAGGATATATGCATGTAATTTAATGTAGTAAGTGGTCCATAATAATGGAAGAGATGATGTGGAATGATTTATATGTGCCATCAGGTGTTGTTGTAATGATGTTCAACTGAACAACTGCTATGGACAATAGTGTCTGTCCCTGTGAGTAGTGGGCCATAGCTGTCAACTGTGCAGATCAGTACTGACTGACAAGATGTAAATCATCATAGTGTGTGTTGTGTAATGGAAAGTATGTATATTACATGGCCAATAGCTGGTGGTGGAAGTAATGCCATTGTGATGGACATGTGGGACCCACAGCCTACCCCTTGCAGGATACTAGATTAATCTATAATGTAGCATGCAGGAATGCAATAGGTGTGTAATAGGGCTACCTGCAATCTGGTCCTACATATACCCCCCTAATGTCAGTCTATGTCCATATGTGGCACCTGTCTGTGTTGTAGCAAGGCAGATCAGCGCATCTGTGCAGGTAGGTGTTGTGAGTTGTGGACCTGATGTCTGAATGTACTCCACATATAGGTATGCATATGTGCACATATGTACACATAAATAATATATATATATATATATATATATATATATATATATATATATATATATATATATATATATATATATCTACATGTATGTCCAGAAATATACAGATACCCATGTGTAGACATATATAAGCACATATATACATCACATATATCTACGCATATATAGATATATACCTATATGCACATGTCTACATATATACAAACACACACACAAACATATATGTATGTAAATACATGTCCCCTATATTACTCCTACAGTGCTGCATGCTATGTGTGAGGAAACAGCACACATAGCAATACACACAGATATTTACAGCTATCAGTGTGTGCAACATGGATGGGTATGTCACATGTGAACCCTTTGTTGGGACCACATTGCCCTCGTTTGTGAAGTATGGAATGGGAATATGGGGAAGTATGGCAGGTGTAGTTGTGGAGGTGGTCAGGGTTGGTAGATAAAGAGGACCGTCTACAGGTGTGGTATGTGACACATGTTGTGGGTAAACACCCTGGATGGTGTGTGTGGTCTGTGATGTAGATGCCCCATGGGCCCCAATATGGACACAATGGAAACAAGCCTCCCATCCACTGCTATTCACAACAGCAGTCCATGTCCTGAAGGTGGCTGGCCTGGAGGCTGAGTAGGAGGAGCATTTCATCCCTGTGAATGTGGACTGGGTGCCTCAGAGTGATGTAGCACAACCCACATGTGTCTGTGGAGCCTGTTATGGAACAGACCCTGAACCCAACCTCAGGGGACAGGAACATGGTGTGTGCCTCACGGGGGGGTTCAACATCCCTTGAGTTGGTTCTACATGATGGTATTGCAGGATCAATAAATGAGGAGGCCCCAGGGTGAGAAACACATGTGATTTGGCCAGATAACATGGGCAGATGGATTTGGAGAGGTGGTTCTGCTGGGCAATAGCACATATACATGCTATTGTGTCACTGTAATAGAAAATATGTTGGTAGTAATAGTTTACATAATCCTGGAACATGTCCAACAGCATGCATAGATATCTCCAATAACACAGAATGTCAGATGTGCAGCAATCACAAAGCAGTCTTACCACAGGCATATGTGGGACCATAGTTGCCCTGACAATGGTGTGCAGATGAATAGTCTGTAAAAGGCAACCAATGATAGTGCCCACACGGGGAACGTGGCTACAAACACATAACAGAAAATGTGGTACAATACAATATTTGTCCCACTGGTAGGTAAGCTGTAGCTATACCTAATGAGTTGTGTGTACAGTTTTTTGTCACTGATATGGTGGGGGTTGACAGAGATGTGTGCTAAGAACTGTGGTAACCTTGCTGTATGAGTTGCTCAGACCTGTTTCCATTTTTAAGTCTTTCAGCCAAGATGTCACCTGCATGACTACCAACATATTCAGCTACCAAAACTGAAGTGCTGCTCACGTACTTAATCCATCACTACCCTGTGCTGTTTGGTTGGGCTGCCCACGACCAGCAGGAGTGGACCGCCCTGTGGAATAACCTATTCCACAGAGTCAATGATGTCGGACTGCACAACTGCAGTTATGAGCAGGTCCGACATCATTGTACTGACCAGCTTCGCAATGCCCATCTGCATGCTGCTGCAGTCCAGTGGGATCATCTCACCACAGGGGGGCTATGCCATCCATCCCCCTCAGCACATGTGGAGGAGCTCCTGGCCAACCTCTTGGCACCTGCCTGTCCTACCAGTCACCAACCGCTGGACACCTTTTTGGAGGTGAGTGCCACCCATACACTGGCTGAGGAGCATGCAGGCAAGGGCACAGGGCAGATCAGTAGACCACTGTTGCTTATACATCCACATTGGTACAGGAAGATCATGCATATCTGACATGTCCTAGATATATTGTGTTGCTGCATAGTAGTGATAAACAGATGCCCATATGTGGTAGTATTGTGGAAATGTACTGTTAATGTCTTGTAATATTGCACCCACCCTGTAGCATTGCCACATGTGTGGCCACTGACATTGCATCTCTCACCCTCTTATGTAGATCTCTCCGGAATACCACCAAGGCAGCAGCCTGTAGCTGGTGAGTATGGTTTATGCAGATGTTTACCAACACACCGGGCATGTAATGGTGATGGTATATTCCATGCACACATCTAACACACCTACCCAAAATGCATGCTGTACATGTGCATGTAATGTGCTGTGAAATGCATGGTGTCACAGGGGTGACCATGATGGGGTATTGGAAGGGTATGTCAGACACCTGCATGATAGCTAACAACTTGTCATTGAAGAATGCATCCACAGGGAGTATCATAATGGTGGGAGACATGGCCTACAGTAGGGACATGTTCGGAACATTACCCACATGCAGTGTACACCAGTGTATATACCTGTAGGACAATGGCAATTGCTGCAGAGATACACTATTGCATAAGACATTACGATAGTCCACATTATCCGCTCGAACTAGGCTGTAACATGTAGTGTTCAATGTACAGGACACTGCAAAGTGACACACATGTGTAGGGCTTACTTGTCATGCATCTGCAAAAAGGCTGAAGGGGGTATCAGCATGACACACCAGTGCACTGCAGCAGGGATCTTGAGGATGCTAGGAATGGCTCTATCTGCACATAGCCAGGTTCAGGACCTGATAGGCTGAATGAGCAGAATAACTTGCATGTACTGAGCATTACATACACATGACACACCAGTGCATGGTATTATAAATTAAACGTAGTAGCCCACACACATAGGGGCCATGCTCATAATGTCTGGACATACAGAGGGTGCATAATGAATGACAGCAGTGAGGCCATGTAAAACCACTACACACAGATCAGTCTGGTAAATTAGTAACAGGTCCTGTGTTGTGACCACTTGTGGAGGCATTTATAGGACTGATATGTTAATGAGTGGTATCAATGTGTGTATGTTAACAAGTGTGATGCAGGAAGGGGTACCACATGGACATATACTTGGAACTGTCTGTAAAGCCATGGACAGGTAGGTATTACAGAAGTGTGTGGGTGTGGGTGTGTGTGTGTGTGTGTGTGTGTGTGTGTGTGTGTGTGTGTGTGTGTGTGTGTGTGTGTGTGTGTGTGTGTGTGTGTGTGTGTACTGCTGGTAATGCTGTACAGGTTATAAAGTACATTTATTGTTTTCCCCCCACAGGTGACAAAGTGGGTCAGAGTCCCTCCTGCATGCAATCTGATGTTGGTGTCCATACAGACACTGAAGATGATGATAGTACTATTGAGGCACAGGTGGGGTTGTCAGGGGCCAACACTGCACCAACATTTGACACCCCCCTTTTAGCCACCCTAACCCCACACACAGTTTCAGTACCTATGCACACCCCATCACCAGTGGCGGGACAGCTGGTGTTCGGTGGCAGTGCACACGGAAGTGTCCGGTCACAGCAGGCATAGCCGGATGTCCAGCAGGGAACCACATAGGTAGATGTCCCAGGGTGCTCATGGTAGGGCCGCTGGACATCATGCCCCTGGCAGAGGCAACATAGCTGGTACCAGCAGGTGCATGTTTCAGGCTGTCATGGTGGTGCAAGCACATATAGAATGTTACACCAGACAGGGCCTGAGGCTGCAAAGAGCTGATCTCACATCTACAAATGACAACACCCATGAACTTGCTTGTGCCATGCATGGATTAAGTGAGTTCATGGATTGATGGTCTGGTGAGATCATTGCCATGGTCTGTCCATGCTTGAACGTGTGGTGGGAGTGCGGTGACAGCAGTGTGGATGTAGGCCAGCAATGCCAACAACTGGTAGTCAACATGGATGTGTCAGGACACCAAGGGGAACCCATAGTGGCAGTACCAGCCCAGGTACTGTGGGGGGTGCTGTCTAAACCACGCCACAGCAGGCCACAAGCACGTGGTCCTGGCCAGTCCCAGGAGGGACCTGGTACCAGCCAACATTTGTCATTATCAGGTGAGAGTAGCACATCGAGGCCTGTACCTGAACGTGCCCATAGAACCCCTGGCAGGCATAGTCCACATGTCTGTGAACTGCACACCCTGCCAGGTATGGTCTGCAGCTGTCTGTAAACACGTATATAGGGCAGCCACATGACAGAACTGTGTGCATGCATACCCACACACTATCCAAACACACCTAGGGCAACCCCATACCTACACACACCACAGCAGCATGCTCAGCTCACCACAGTACACCCCTTACCTACTCATATGGTGTCAAATGTATGGCCCACCCTCAGACTCTGACAAACTAACATCACACCCTGTGCATATGCTGATACCTGTGCCACATCCCTGTCATCCATAGCATCAATGCAGGGACAGGCTAATATGGTTCTGATGCACACAGTGACTGTACTATAGTGTACCACAGTACTGCAGTGTAACACATAAGGATTAAAGTTTAATGCATATATGGCAGATACTGTTGCCGTTCAGCAATGATGCATTATAGCTATTAGTAACACTGGTTGATTGTGGTCCCTATAATGTTTTCCATTTGTGTTGTAGGTGTTCATGCGTCAGCACAAGGATGGTCTGCAGTCATATTCCACAATGGGGTATGGCACTGTGGTGACACCATGGCTGTGACATATCTGGGGTACAGTTGAACACATGTCACAGGTTACTAAAACATTTATTGCCTGTGCTGCATGGACAGGTGACCCACTGAGGTGTGTATACCCTGCAACCTGATGTAGACCCATCCACATACTTGCACACTGTTACCTGGCATCACTGGGACTAGACACCTACCTAGCTATGTAGTGATGCTGAAGTGTTTGGCTTAAATTGCACACACCACACAGCGTTTAGGGTGAGGTGTGTACCAGCTTACATGTTACATGCAGAACATCCCCAGACATGTACAGTATGCTAATGGGAGATGTAATGGGTGTATATGGACATTACATAGTGTGACATATCATCATATAGACATTAACAGCCACATAACAGCCAGATACACATCCAAGATACCAGGGCCTATCGCTGCTAACTAACTTGATTGTGTGTTCAATGTGTTACAGGTAGGCTGCACACAGCACTTGCATAACTGGCTTGGATTGTGATATCGGTTACATGTATGGTTGATGGTGACAGTGGTAACTATAACGTAGTACATGGGACATATACTGAGTGTACCTTGGTGTAATGACAGTGTACACAGCACCCACATCCCCCAGTGGATATTGTAGTCCATAAAACCCATGATGACACTCTGTCATACCCACCATCACACATTGGCCGTAACTGTGATACAACACATAGTATACCCCAACAGTGCTACTACAGGGATATGCATTGAATGCACATGCCACACACATAGTACGGTGTTGCATTGTCATACCTCACCTATGGGCAGCAACAACACTATCTGTACTACTGTGTGGCAATGGGTATTGTAATAGGTGTATGTGGCCTCGGAATGCTGTACCCTACATAAATACGGACATGCACAACTACACACACATGCCAGAGCACAATGGGTATCCCATGCCTCTCAACCCATTTGTAAAACACTGTTGTGCGTGTACTGCAAGACTCATGTACCCGGTATGGAGGGGGAGCTTAACAGGGTACATATAATGTCCCATACAGCAGCAGCCACAACTGACTATGGCAATTTATTTATTTATTTATTTATATTTGTTGACCAGGAGTGTCCGACTGGACGTAGGTCCATTTTCAGCGGAGGCCCGGGGAAAAAAGCTCCACAGTTAAAATAAACAGACAGTAGTTACATTGGATTACATAGCGATTAAGAATTTACATAGCAATTACTTACAACATATTTACAGATGAAGAACATAGTACATCAGTAGACAACTAGAATCTTTATCTGTGAAGTACATAACAGACATTAACAAATGTTAAAATAAGAAGTTCCTGCTGTATAAGTACTAGGCTTATGAGCATCTGAGCTTGCTATAATCAAGGTAGTTAGTGGAGTGGAAAGAAAGGTAGTGGTTGGATGGGGTGGGTGATATTAGAGTGGGAGTTGCAAGGGCATAACCAGCATGTTTTTAGGTGCGCTTTTAGTAAAGTTTTGAAGTGGGTGCATGATGGTACAGAGGTAACTGTGGGTGGGAGGGAGTTCCATAATTTGGCTATGGTGCAAGAGAATAGTGCTTCACCAGCAGAGTTATTGGCTTTAGTGATCTGCAAGTGATTTTTGTTGCTGGATCTTAGTGGTCTGGTGGTGCGATAGGGTTGGAGTAGATTCTGGAGGGATGGGACATTTAGTGGATGATTTACTAGTTTGTGGGTGAGTGAGAGTTGATACCATTGAAGGAGGTGAGGGAGTTCAAGCCAGCCCAGTTCAGCAAGTGAGAGACAGTGGTGACTACGGTAGGATGCCCCTGTGGCGAATTTGGCAATTTTGTTGTAGCAGGTCTCTAGCTTGTATAGATCGCATTGCCTTAGGTTGGTATATATTGGAGAGGCATAAAGTAGGGTGGAAATAAGGTGGGAATTTGCTACTGAAATCTTTGCTGCTTTGGTGAGAAGATGCTTATTTCTGTATAATGCTCCAAGTGTTTTGTGGACTTTTTTTATGGTCATGAATATATGAATGTCAAATTTTAGTTTATTGTCTATTTTTACTCCTAGCAATTTGTTGTGTTCAGTTGGGTATATAGCGGTGTTGTCTTTTGCTGTGATGTTAAAGTAAGAGTTGTTTTGAGTATGTTTGGTGGGTTGGAAGATGAGTAGTTTAGTTTTGTTTGGGTTGAGTATTAATTGGGCATCGGATAACCAAGTTTCAACAGAGGAAAAGGCTTCCTGTGTGACTTTTTGCAGTTTGGGTAGGGACTGGGCTGAGCAGATGATGGTCGAGTCATCTGCGTATTGTATGAGTGTGCCATGTGTGGTGGCAGAGGCTAGATTATTTCTGCAATGGGAGTTGTGTTGGTTGTGAAAGCCCTCATGGAATTCCCAAGTACAGGTGTGCTAACACACAGACACTGTTATACTCAGTCATGCACATGTACACATGTGGCAGTACAGTGGTGCATCGCTGGAGGTGGTCATAGCTGTGTATCTAGCTATTGTCCAAGGGGAGATGGGTTGTGTAGGGATTATGTGTACAGTTGTATCCTGCCAGCTGTGGCGGCAGACAATCTATCGACAGACACTACTGTGGTGACTGTCAGGGTGAGAATGACACACATAAGCCAGTCCTACAGGTGGCTCCTGCACATGGCTACTGAGGTGATCAAGTTGGCATATATGCAACATGCATTACAACACATGGTTAGTGTCTGTGATGGAGACCTGTACCCAAGCATGTTCTGTTGACTGTGGTAGTGTAGTGATGGTACTTGTGGCATGTGGTGCGTACAGGGTGATATCTCCTATATGTGCCAGTTCTTACACAGCTGGGCAGACACGTCAGTGTCGATCAAGCTTAGGTTGCCTGTACATATCCCAGCTGGATACCTGTCATCTGCACATCTGTACATGGACTGACAGTCATAAGCTTGCAAGTAGATATGCAGTAGCATGAGTGTGTTGACAGATAGATGTCTGACAACAATATGTATGCCATAACTACATGTCAGAAGCCCTCATTAACATGTGCTATACAGACGGTAGTCTTCAGTTACATTCCACATGACAGAACATTACCCAGTAAGGGGTATATTCTGTGACACAGCTCACACACCAGGGACAAAAAAGGGAGGTCTCAGTGTCCAGCTATGCCCACAGGTGTGCCTGTTGTCAGTACTACATTTAGCACTCTTCTCCTGCCTGGTTAAGTACTGTCAACAGTAATATTGTCATGACACACTACATGCCAGTGTGACAGCATGTACTCTGAGCTACTACACCTGTATGTAACACATTCACATGAATAACAGTGTTGTACATGCCTCATATATGTCTGTGTCCCACACATGACACTCACACCCCTTGCTACTGTAATGACAGCACATAGGTGCATGTATTGTACATGGCATTACATACACTTATTACAGATTATCGGACTGGGTGGTGTGACCTGGTTACCAGGGCTAAGCCATGATTATCAAGTATCAATATTGCTGCAATATAACAGCTGAGCTGATTTGCGGACTGGTAAGCGAAGCCTACACTGTGTAAGCACCTGTACATTTACCCATAGTTCAGCTCTGCTTAGCTTCGGGCAAACCCATGAAAATGTGCTTAAAACTGCTCAAAACTGCCTTAACTACTCTGTATCCAACAGCCATTGTCCTGCCCAGCAACAAAATGAACAGGCCTTGAACCCAGGACCATGTACACTAAAATCACAACACTTAACCACTATGCCATGATCACTGTGAAGACAGCTGTTGTTTTACCACTATAGCTGTCAATACGCATATTGAGTAGTATTGAAAATTTGCCTTTAGTTCCTAAATTGTGTAGTCCTTGTCATTAGCATGAATGTTGCATCACGTATGTTGTTTTATCATAATGTACACATAGCAGATACATACGGTGAGATACATCTGGGAGGGTATACACAGCTGTGAGGTTTACACATGATAGGAATATGGTTATATGCATATAATAGGTCTATATATGTCTTCATGTACATACACATGTATACTCATACGTATGTCTGTATACACATCTGTATAGTGCAACATATATATGGCCATGTGTACATCTCTTTGTATGTACATATATGTTATATATATATATATATATATATATATATATATATATATATATATATATACATATGTATATATAGACATGCATATATGTATATATAGATATATGTATATATAGCTATATATGTATGCACATCCTATGTGTACAGATATGCCTAATTATGTTGGTATATATGAAGATATCTATAACTATATGTGCATAGGTATCTATTCTGATATACCTACTACTGTCAATATATATGTAGCTGTCCATATGTATATGTGCATATGTATCTCTAGCTGTATGTTTGTACACATATATAGCTCTGTATATGTATATATCTGAGTGTTTATGTGTATATATATGTACATATACATATCCATCTATGTATGTCGATATGTATATACGTATATATCTATATAGATATCTGGATAAGTATATATACATATATGCTCACCATAAGTCCTGAACATGGAGTGGAGCCCTACCTCAGCCCCTATAGTCCCAACATTGTAGTGCAAGAGGATGTCCAATATGTATTGCAGGTATATTTGTAGACTATTGCTACTGTAATAGGGATTGTTGTCACAGACATGGTGTGTGTGGGAGGTCACATCTGCTTTTAACATGTGCGCCATTGGCTGCTGACAGATATCCTAAGGACATCATAGTACAGTACCACTACTAGCACATTAATGCTTCTATGGAGTACAGCATAGATATTGGCCAATATATGTGGACAGTCTGAGATACTCTGGACAGTCCAGAGGTGTACACAGAACCCCTTAGTGCAAGACATGTAGACCTAGCCTGACAATGTGGATGTTAATAGCCATGTAGATGGCTATAACACATTTTTACTGGTATACATTTGCCCCCATAGGTTATACATTCACACACACCCTTTCTGTCCTGACACATAATAACCACTGGTACAGAGGTGCCATGGCCACATGCTACCCACTAGTTATTGACATACATCTGTACTGCATCCCACTGTCTTGTCTGACATACATGGCTGTTATGGTGGGTTGGCAGCAGTACATCTGGCAAGCATCTGGACATGACATCTCACTGGGTAAGTACACTAAGCTGCTAACCATGTAACAAAGCACTGTGCAGGCTACAGGCATACTGGCTCAACACTAGACATTTCCTATATTGGAATACACATGTACCCACATATTTAGCAGGCTCTACAGGCATGCAACAGCACATAGTAATAGACACCTGTGTGAAAGTGCATAACCACAACCAATGTGAACACAGCTACAGCCACATATGGTAAGCCAGCATACTACTACAGTATATGGACTATATGTTCAACACCATCTTCATATGTGCCACTCATACACTTAACCTACATATTCTGGCTCGCTACACAGTGTGGTCTGATTTCTGTCTGTGGTATGGGACATGTGTGTGTTTGGCCCTACAAACATGTAAGCCAATAGGGTAAAATACAGTGGAGCAGCATGTAACATCAGGTAGACCAGAACCAAGAACAATGACATCTACCACACTCTATGCACAGGCCAAGGTACATATTAGCAATACACACACTGTCAACAATCACCATAATTACACAGACCTCAGTACTGTACACATTACCTCAAAATGTCCAGGTTATGTCATCAAATATAACCCCTACTATGCATAACATGTGTAGCAGTCTGATATCTCACTGGCTTGTTATCGGCTATGATGTCACTAAATATGGTCTGCAGCACATATGCACCTTTTATTGCATGACATATGTACAAATGGTGACAGAGTTGTGGCTGGAGGCACAAACACAGGGCCAATATTGACATGTTGCTGTGATAACCTCATACATTTACTGTTGTAACAGTGTTTGTTGCAACATATGTCCTATGAGGGATATGAAGTCAGTAACTCTCATGGCTGTCACCATCTACACACTGCAATCATCACACAACCTTCTGCAGTTCACAGATAGTTGCTCTGTGGGTAACACATGAAACACCAGGCACCACACACTGCAAAGTCTGCAGATGAACCTACAAATGGGTGTGTCCTCGTAAACATAACACTGACATGACATGTTTTAAAACATGTAGGAAAGCCATATCCACACACACCCTCTTAAACCAACATTACTTCAAATGCAGTATAGCAGCACTTACATTCTGTAGTAAGCTCAGGCACATCCCCCTCCTGTGTGTTGGCCTGTGTCCACAAGTTCTGCTGTTAGATGTAAATCCCCAATCCATCTGTGATGCTTTTTGCTAAACAACAGATCGAGGCCCAGCTCACAGTGAATGAAAAGGCCCAACACCAACATGATGTCCCTAGATATTGGGGTGTGTTACCACACAATTGGATATGGGAATGTTACCACAGCTGTTCCACATGCAATCAGCTAGAGGAGGGTTGCAATATGAGCAGAGGCCATCAGCTGATCATGAACATCACTTAAAATGCACATGCTACTGCCTAAGCAAAGCAGATGTAAGTCTCCACATCCACCAGAGTGGGAGTGACAGAGGCAGACAGAGGCAAAGATAAGTCAGGGAGGGGTGGGAGAGTAAAACTTAAGCATGTTTGTGTCACACACCTAACAGTACAGGGTATCAAACCCCTGAGGACTATGAAGTGCTATCACATGTCTATGCAGTTATTAGATGCGCCACATAGGTTAGAGGTTGAGGAGCCCTCCAAACGTATATGTGATGGTGAGTGACATCTGCAACAGCGATATGGTAGCTATACAGTAGGTGTAGTACACGTGGCTGTCCCCATCAACAGGTGTCAGTGTCAACACAGCCACACTCTCACAGGGATGCACACACATTGACACACTTGGCAGGGCCAGGAATCCAACTCATCACTAGTGAGAATGCCACAACACTGTGCAGGTATCACATGCACCACAGGGGTCATACAAAGGTTATATGGGAAAAAGGTATATGAAGGTGTCTGACATCAGACAGCATGCTTCAGTAGGCCAATGGGGGTTGTGTGAATGTGGTCATAGGCATCACACAACACACACAAGGACACAGAGTGCCAGTACTGACGTGCATGTTTGCATTGCTTCACGGGTGTGTAGTGATTGACTGTGTCAGATGGCTATACAAGGGTAGGTGATGGGTATACCTTGATATCAGGCCACATGACAATGGTGTGCAGTGTGGTTCGGGGGGTGTAGTGTCTGTATTTGCCCACACAGGTGGGTATTGTAGTCACCATCCAGTAACCTGGGTAACTATTGCGTGTGGCCAATGCTGTGCATTGTTTGCCATGTATGTGTTCCTTAGTCCATGACATGGACATTGTCTGGGATGTGAACACCTCCCACATGCATGTACAGTGACATGTGGAACTGTACCTGGGGTGTCTGCCCCTTGTTGTGTACACAGATTGTTATCATCAGATGTACCAGTCCTGGCCTCATGTGACAGGAACTGTTAATGGACAACAGGTTGACCCTACACCTACATTGCTAGCATGATACCAGTATTCCCTGGTTTCAGTGGCATCTGTCCATACAGGGCATGTTTTTCAGACATGGTATGTCCTTTGTGGGTCACATTTGATGGCTCCACAGGTGTTGCAGGCATTCAGTGGGGAACATAGGGAAGGTGCACTGTTGGCATGTAAGTGCCTATTGGACTGATGGACAGGGTGCCATGCCCTCTGTAGCCCACTGCAATCACACAATGGTCACTATCAGTGGGCAATATGCAGGCTACTACTAACATAGCGGCTGTTGCCTAGGTACGTGTGTGTGTATGACACATGGTTTGAGAGTGTTCTCTGGGTAATACAAGGGTTGCTAACTTTGTTCACCTGGCCATAATATCACATGTAGGGGGTATGGATTTGCAACCCAGCCTTTCAGCTATTTCACATCTGTTATCCCTGTATGGTGGACATTGTGATGTATACTATGGCCAACATATAAGGGATTTGCAAAACCCACTCTACATTGAGTGCAGTTGTTACACACTCACCTCCACCTACACACAGGATACAAATGACAAACACAGACACACACACACACACACACACACACACACACACACACACACACACACCTGTCATGTTTCAGATTAGAAATCCTACCAAGCTAGTTTATTGCACTACAGCACTATGCGGTTATAGGAAACGCCACAGAGATTACTGGAATACACCTTTCCCAATATGTATTTCACAGTGAATGACATCAGCAGGATTGCCAAAGTAGGGTGTTTGTGTTGTAGTGAGTGTGACTAGCCTAAAATGCATTGCTACCTGCACAGACATAGAAAGACACACAAAAACATCCACAACTGCCATGTATGGGAATAGAACTCCTACCAAAGTTCTATATCACACTACAGCATGAAGCTGTTATAGGACGCACCATGGGGATCCTCAAAGGTGTATTTCACAGTGAATGACATCAGCAGGTTTGCCAAAGTAGGGTGTTTGAATTGTAGTGAGTGTGACTAGTCTAAAATGCATTGCTCCCTACACAGACAGAGACACACACAGTTGTCATGTCTGGGATTAGAGCTCCTACCTAACTAGTTTATCACACTACAGTCATACACAGTTATAGGATGCGCCACATAGATTACTGGGCTACAGCTTTCCAAAAGGTGTATTTCACAGTGAATGACATCAGCAGCCTTGCCAAAGTAAGGAATTTGAATTGTAGTGAGTGTGACTAGCCTAAAAAGCATTGCTCTGTACACAGACACACACACACACACACACACACACACACACACACACACACACACACACACACACACACACACACACACACACACACACACACACACACACACACACAGTTACCATGTCTGGGATTTGAACTCCTACCTAACTAGGTTTTCACATTACAGCAGTAAGCAGCTATAGGACATGCCATGAAGATCACTGGGCTATAGCTTTCCAAAGGTGTATTTCACAGTGAATAACATCAGCAGCCTTGCCAAAGTAGGACATTTGAATTGTAGTGATTGTGACTATCCTGAAAGGTATTGCTCTCTACACAGATAGAGACACACACACACACAGTTCCCATGTCTGGGATTTGAACTCCTACCTAACTAGGTTTTCACATTACAGCAGTATGCAGTTATAGGACACACCATGGAAATTACTGGGCTACAGCTTTCCAAAAGATTTATTTCACAGTGAATGACATCAGCAGCCTTGCCAAAGTAGGGCATTTGAATTGTAGTGAGTGTGACTAGACTAAAAAAGCATTGTTCTCTACACAGAGACACACACAGCTGCTATGTCTTTGGTTTAGAACTCCTACCTAACTAGTTTATCACAGTACAGCAGTACACCATTATAGGACACTCCACAGCGATTCCCAGGCTACAGCTTTCTGAAAGGTGTATTTTACAGTGAATGACATCAGCAGCCTTGCCAAAGTAGGGCATTTGAATTGAAGTGAGTGTGACCTGTGTACAAAGCATTGCTCTCTACACAGACAGACACACACACACACACACACACACACACACACACACACACACACACACACACACACACACACACACACACACACACACACACACACACACTTGCCATGTCTGGGATTAGAACTCCTACCTAACTAGTTTATCACACTACAACAGTATGCAGTTATAGGACACATCACAGAGATTAATGGGCTACACCTTTCCCAAAGGTGTATTTCAAAGTGAATGACCTCAGCAGGCTTGTCATGGGGAGGGCAATATGTGTGCATGGCCCATAATCCATTCATCTAGAGTTTGACACACCACATGTGAGCACATGCAGGGTATATTCCACAGGTACGTGTATACAGCTGCTAGATGACTACTTCCTTGTACAGTCATCTTGCACAGCTAGTACTTGCACCACATAGCCTGCAATGCTGACGGATACCAGTGGCTAATGTTAACAGTGAGTGACATTTACACCTCATGTGGTAGTAGCCATTTGGCTGTGTGCCTGGTGGGACAGCCCTCATAATGGATGGCTCCTTGTCACAGTCACTCTCTTCCACACATCTGTGTACATCTACCTTTGTCTTATTACAGTGTGTTGTCCTTGGATATCTGTTTGTATTCATATCCACTGTGTGTACAAAGCATAACTGGTGCATACTGAGGAGTGTATGCACTAACATCTGCAACTGCCAGATATGTATGGTCCACTGTTGTTTGCAAACATGGGCTTCACTTGTTTATGTGTGTGAGCATGCCCACTATGACCTTTCAGCATGTTGTTGTCTGACATTGCCTTCATTTCTCTATGTGTGAGCATGCCCAGTATGCCCTTCTGTATTGCATGTGTGGATCGATTCCAGGTAGTTTGTACTCCAATGCACACCTTTGTGTTGTACACCTACATGTAGCAAACTGTTTCTGCAGGATATATGTCGATCATTTGGCAATATGAGGACAAACTATGTAGGGGATAGTGTGTACTGAAGGCTATTGCATCTCTGCTGCTTCAGCTGCATGGTACTGCTAGTAGCAGAGATATTCAGACATGTATTGTTATACACTGTGATGTTTTCTGTCATCATGTATTGTCAGGTGGACATTCTTGCCTAGAGTGATGTCTTGGGGGACAAGGGTGACTGCAGCTGTGTCTGGTATTGTGGGCAGACACCTACATATTCATGGAATGTTATGCCATTCTGGAAGGGCAGCTGCAGACAATTGCTGCTTGGTCTGTGTTTCCGATTCAGCACCTTGGTACAGTGCTGGCAGAGGATTCCATACTTGTGCATCCATCAACATGACAGTATGGCCTTATCTTGCTGTGGCAATGCCTCACAGCTGTACAGATTTGCACAGGTTACCCAGAGACAGGGACCATGGGTCAGGACATTACCCCTATTGTGGTGTACGGGTAGGTGTGTAGCCAACCATTCATGTGTTTGCAGCCAGAGATAATGTGATGCATACCTGTATGTACAATTCCAAGGGTGAATCCATTTCACAGTGACACAATATATACTGTATGTCTGGGGTACTTTCCCCTGTGTATTACTTGTATATCTAGCCCAACAGCCTTTTCATGTCAGTCTTTCAGATGGTGACACATATTACCACCATACCTTTACATTGGCTTACTGCTAGCATGTGTTATACTGGTGGGAATTTTCTTTGGCACTGTAGTTGTCAGGGCTTGTCCCTGTCATCAGCAGTAGTGGACAATAGCCACCAGGTCTTACCTAAACATGCATACATACTGACCACTCTCACACAATCTGAAACGCACACCAACCTAACACACACAGACCTGCATATTGTGCAAATGCTACAACCTATCCTGCTACCTTGGCCACCTCTGGGCATTTGTGCTCCACTGGTATTATACCTACACATACATGTTACTACATTTCTACATACGATTGTGGGGGGCACACCTGACTTTTTCGACATGTATACATCAGATTGGGGGGCACACCAGACCATTACTACATTCCTATGTAGATTTGGGGGGCACACCTGACTGTTTCTACATGTCTTGTTTGGGTTGAGGGGGAGCACACCTGCCTGTGTCTACATTCCTACACAGGATTGGGGGAAGAGGGCACACCTGACTGTTACTACATGTCTACGCAGGATTAGTGGAGGGGGTGCACCTGTCTGTTTCTACACTTCTACACAGTGGTTGGCAGGGGGCACACCTGACTGGTACTAATTTTCTACGCTGGATTGGAGGAAGGGGCACACCTGACTGTTACTATATTACTACATAGGATTGTGGGGGGGGGCACCTGACTGTTTCTACATTTCTACACAGGATTGGAGGGGGGCATACCTGAATGTTTCTACATTTCTACACAGGATTGGGGGGCACACCTGACTGTTACTGCATTTCAACATAGGATGGGGGGCACACCTGACACTTGTACACATTTGCTATGACTGTACTGGTATGTCAGGTACTCATTTTCATTCTGTATTCTAGCATATCATGCTGACGAGGGCCATATCAGTGTACTACAGGTCTTAGCTTTGACTGACCTACACATTAGTTTCTGCCTTCCTACCCTTCGGAACTAACATCCCACTGCCTGACTTGCTGTTGTCTGTCTGTGTAGGCCTGGGGGGGAGAGGTTACCCATAGGCATCATTCAGAGGCCATAGCACAGCCTTTATTTGTCTTTGTCTGCACCTGTCCTGCTGGCTGAGACTGTTGTTGGGTATGGGAACTTCTCAGACTGGCTTGTGTGACTCATATGGCACAGATGTGGACCAGCACATTTCCTGCAGAGGGTTTTGTCACCCTGTGTAGTACTGGCTACTATGGTGACACTAGTATTTGTTACAGATCTCATGGTGCCACTATAGGTGTCTACTCTCTGCTGGCATACCATTCAGCTACCCGATTCCCTTACATGCTCACATCCATAGCATAGATACAGGTAACAACACATTCTACTCCATTCGGCAATTGGTAGGTTGATTGACTTTCCTTGTGGGTGTCCAATATTGAGGGTGCTGCTGCAAGGCTGCCTATGTTAGATGCACATAGTACACTCCCTACACATGGCTGAACACAGGTAGTGTCATGTTTGGCATCTCTTTTACTGTATGTGCAAGTCAGGGAGAGGTGTCATTCCCTGGGTCCCCCCTGTGTCAGTGTATGTGCTATGTGTTGCCTCTTTATTAAGGCCAGGGCATACTGGACACACCTCCTTCTGCCTACTGGGCAGGCACAGGTTGTTCCTTCTCTGAGTCACTCTGTGTCTGTGCAGCACTTGGCAGTGGTGGGTGGCTGTGTGGCCCTGCCCTGTGCTGATCCTGCGTCAGTTGTTTCCTCAGGATCATATTGTGCAGCATGGTGCATACAAGGACAATTTGGGTACATGCGGCTGGTGAGTACTGCAAGGCTTCACCGGATGTGTCCAGGCACCAGAACCATGACTTGAGCATCCCAAACACATGCTTTATTATAATTCTGGTCTGTGCATGTGTCTCATTATAGAGTTCTTGTTCGGGTCTGTGTGCATTTCTGATGGGTGTCATCAACCACAGCTCTAGAGTGTAACCAGCATCCCCCACTAGGTGACCATAAGGGTTGTCCCCATTAGCAAATCTGTGGTACAGCTGCTTCTGATGCCAGATGTGGGAATCATGATAGCTTCAAGGGCAGCCAGCACACACATTCATTATTATGCCCTGGGCATTGCATATGACCTGGCAGTTGATGGAGGCATAGCCCTTGCGATTGATGTAGACCCTACCCTGCTCACCAGGTAGTGCTTTGATGCATATATGCTTGCGTTCTATGGCACACACTACCTCAAGGTATTCTGCTATTTGGTGGAACAGTTGCATATTGCTGGCCAACGCCTCATAGGTGTTGGGGAAATATACATGCTCACCAGCATGTGCTGACATGGTATCCAGAAACTGGTGGAGTACCCTGGATGCTGATGGCTGTGAGATCCCCATCATATCCCCAGTTGGCCTTTGGAAGGTACCTGTAGCTAGTATTCTTAGGCCTACACATACCTTGATATCCACTGGGATGGGTTCCCCTCTGTTAGTTCTGTGTGTCAGGCATGGCCTGCACAGATCAACATTTTGCTGTAAGAGCACCCTGCCCACCCTATAGTGCTCCACTATCTCCAGCTCATGTAGCCCCTGATAGGTTACCCTGGGTCTGCACACTCTTCTCCATCTCCTCACTGTGGGTTGGTCGAAATCATTCACATCCTCACCACCTTCAGCCTCTTCCACATGTTGTTGTATGATAGCTATTGCAGTCCCTATCATTGTGTTGTTTTGTTAGTTGAAAGTTCCCCACTTGCATACGCCGATGGTATAGCATATGGGAAAAAACAGAGGGAAAGGTGTTTGCATAGTTTATACTAGCTTTCTGGGCTGGGCTGGTTTGCTGACTGTGTAATTGGCTGATTCTGATACATTTCACCTGCCAGCTATGCTAGTTCTCCATGATTACCTTCCTACTGCTGTTTTCCTTTCCAATTGCCTTCCTGTTTAAGCCCGGGGGTGCATCGCATAAACAAAGTGCTCAAATGTGCACAGAGTTGCTATTTACTGGTTTACTTTTTTTCCTCTTTAAAACCTGGTGCTCTGCATGCACACCCGCTTAGGCAATGTAAAGAGTGCTAGGCAACCTCAGACATACCCCCTTGCATAGCTGTGCTAAGCTAGGAGCCAACCTGAGCCACAGGGCTCTAATCTGCTTACAGTATGCCTGACAACCCCCCCATGATGTCAGCTAACTCCTAGGCTTGCACCAAACTATTCCTGCTCTTACACTGTTGGGAGCTGACTACCATGCATGGGGAAATCTGGGATGAACTATCATTCCCCTCATTTGCATAGGATTGCCTGCTAATGCATATTTACATATCTAACACTGAGCCTTCCCCTTTAGCAGCCACTATTCACTGGCCATGTTGTCTTCTGCCTGACATTGACTATAATGGCAAAATAGTGATTAAAGTTAGAATGCTTTTTTTGGGTTTATTTTCTTATTTTCCCCCGATCCTATTTGTGTGCCACTGCCCTATGCTTAAACAGTTGAGATCGGCTAAAAAAAATCAAAGTTGATTTTTTTTCAACTTTTTTCATGTCAATGGCCCTATACTTGGCCATTGGCATGCTTGCTAAATGATATCCACCGTTTATTTGGAGCTGTCATGGCTCCATTTTGGAATTTGCAGTAATGTACTATGTTACTGGCGGAGTATATTTCTGCAGATTACACTAGACCTGCACGGCCACTTTACAGCTTCCTGGATCGCAAATTCACCTCATTTGCATGGACTTCTCATGCAAATGGGGTAATTTACATACAGGAGCTGAGTCCATACAGGACTTGTGCAGGAGCACTCGTGCATGCCCCTGCAGGCTATTCCTGGATCGCACGGCAGACATATTGCTTGCTGGAGCTCCTGCACTAATCCTGCATGCCGTACAAGGCTTGCAGAATCTGGGGGATAAAGTATGACTTAAGACATAAGAGAAAAGAGGCAGCAGATGAAAAAGTTATTTCAGATATGATTAAAGCAATAAAACATATTTATGGGAAAACAAACACTGGACATATGAAAAGGGTAATTTCAGAACTGAAATTGACTATTTTATATTATTACAGAATTTAAATACATTAGTGGTGGATCCAGGAATCTGCAAAAGGTGGGGGTGCAGTCTCGTTAGCTGACTAGTGGTGTGGGAAACTAGGACACTGGGTTTGGTGGATGTGGAAAGATCACCTTGTGATGTTCTGACATCACATGTGAAAAGACAGCAACATACATTCAATTGTACATGATTTTGCTGTGGATTTGGTAGGTGAAACCTGTAATTCCTATGCAGCACATAGCATATTTACAAATAGTACAAGCTGTTTCAGGATATGCCTGAAAGAGATACTTGGTTGCCCATACCAGGTCACAGTCCCATCCAGTGGCATAGCTGGCGTATGCATTGTTATAACCTAGGAAAGAGTCCCACTGATGGTGATATTAACCAAATTTTGTGGAGGATTAAGTTTAACTTTTGGGCTGTTTTCAAACCATAGGTTTCTTACACACATGTTTAGGGCCATTCATCTATATATGATTTCTTTGATTCACCTTACTGATTGTATTAAATTATATTCATTTTATAATAGAATGTGTTTTAAATTTGTAGTTTTGAACATTCTTCTGATAAGCAATGAAACAAAATGCATGAACCAATAATGACAAAACTACCCATTTCAGAAAATTTCAACCATTAAAGGCCACTCAAACATGTGCATTACAATACACCAATATCACTGAATAAGTACAATCACTGAAGAAGCAAAAGTCATCCAAATAATTCCACATTAAAGAGAACTCTAACTAATGATGACGTTGCTACTGGCAAACAACTTTCCATTTAAATGTTTCATCTACAAATTCAGTGTCTGCTGCCCTTGGAGAATTAATTGCGTATGTTACATTAAATAATATGGGTAAGCTGGTAATATTGCAATAGGGAATGAATACAAACCGACAAGTTCAAATGTACTAGGTATCTCATACAAAGGAGGACATACTCAGTGTGTAGAAGCCCTATCCCCCTGAAAATGCACCAAATAATAGGCAATCAAAAGGGCACTGCAAAAACAGCACTCAACCTACATGAGCAACAGTAAACTTTCTTTCCTAGAAACTCACAATTCCATTAAAATTAACAGAAACTCATAACCCCTTGAAAATGCTCTGAAACTCAATTCCCTGAAAATGTACCGAAACTGAAACTCACAATTCTGTCAATAGTCTGGTAGTTGTAAAGTATTCGGGCTCCTGTTTCCACTGAAGCTCAGAATCCCTTCAGCAGTCTGGCAATTGATGTAGAGGATTCAGGGTCTTCTCTCCTGTAACAAGTTACAGAGTCAGTCTTGAACAGGTTAATTGACTAATCTGACCTCCCCACCTAAGTAGGGCATTACATACCATATCTCCATACCTCTCAAACTTGTAGCATAAGAACTCTGGACAAAGCCTAAAATAACATGGGACAAAGGACCAAAAATAGAGAAAAATTTTGAATATTGCTCTTCCAGACATAGAAAGATGCTAGATTAAGAACACTGGTTTTAGCATGCATTTTATGGAGGAAAGGAAGCTTGAAACTCAGATGTATTACATTATTTAGTTCTTTCAGTCCTCAGTGATTTGCCAAAAATACCACAGATGTTACAGAACAGGCCAAAAATATGAGGAAAAAATAAGGGCATTCTGAAAAAATATGGATAGTTGAGAGGTACACATACCTCTCACTACTTAGTGCAAGAAAGCTGGACAAAGCATGAAATGAAGGGGATACAATGGCCCAAAATAGGAATATAGATTTTCAATATTTACCCCTTTTAAATTAGAAAGTTACTAAAATAACAATATTTGTGTTAGCATGTATTTTCTAAAGGATATAAAGTCTGAAATTGGTATGTGTGTCATTATTTAGTCTCTTAAGTTCTCCCAAATTTGCCAGAAAACAACTAATTTTAAGATAAACAGACCAAAACTATGATGTTAAATCTGGACAGTTGAGAAGTATGTTAAACATACATACATACACACACACACACACCTCCCTTCTCTCTGCTCTCTCACTTTCTTTCGGATGGTGACACATTACCACCATACATTTACAATGGCTTACTGCTAGCATGTGTTATACTGGTGGGAATTGTCTTAGGCACTGCAGTTGTGAGGGCTTGTCCCTGTCATCAGCAGTAGTGGGCACTGGCCACCAGGTCTTACTTCAACATGCATACATACTGACCACTCTCACACAATCTGAAACACGCATCGACCTAACACACACAGACCTGCATATTGTGCAAATGCTACAACCTATCCTGCTACCTTGGCCACCTCTGGGCATTTGTGCTCCACTGGTATTATACCGACGCATACATGCTACTACATTTCTACATAGGGTTGTGGGGGGGGGGCACACCTGACTGCTATGATGTATATACATCAGATTGGGGGGGGCACATCAGACCATTACTACATTCCTACATAGGTTTGGGGGGTACAACTGACTTTTCCTACATGTCTAGGTTTGGTTGAGGGGAGCACACCTGCCTGTGTCTACATTCCTACACAGGACTGAGGGAGGGGCGCACACCTGTTACTTCATATCTACACAGGATTGGGAGAGGGGGTGCACCTGTCTGTTTCTACATTTCTACACAGTGGTTGGGAGGGGGCATACCTGACTGTAACTACGTTTCCCCGCTGGCTTGGAGGAAGGGGCACACCTGACTGTTTCTACATATCTACATAGGAGTGTGGGGAGGCACATCTGACTGTTACTATATTACTACATAGGATTGTGGTGGGACACACATGACTGTTTCTACATTTCTACACAGGATTGGTGGGCATGCCTGACTGTTTCTACATTTCGACACAGGATTGGGGGGGGCATACCTGACTGTTACTACATTTCTACACAGGATTGGGTGGGCACACCTGACTGTTTCTACAGTTTGACATAGGATAGGGGGGCACACTAGACACTTGTATATATTTGCTATGACTGTACTGGTATGTCAAGTACTCCATTTCATTCTGCATTCTAACCTATCATGCTGACTAGAGTCATATCAGTGTATCACAGGTCTTAGCTTTGATTGACCTACATATTAGTTTCTGACTTCCTAGCATTAAGAACTAACATCCCACTGCCTGACCTGCTGTGGTCTGTCTGTGTAGGCCTGGGGGGGGGGGGGTTACCCATAGGCATCATTCAGAGGCCATAGCACAGCCTTTGTTTGTTTTTGTCTACACCTGTCTTGCTGGCTGAGGCTGTTGTTGGGTATGTGAACTTCCCTAACTGGCATGGGTGAGTCAGATGGACACACATGTGGACCAGCACATTTCCTGCAGTGGGTTTTGTCACCCTGTGTAGTACTGGCTACTATGGTGACACCCGTATTTGTTACAGATCTCATGGTGCAACTATATGTGTCTACTATCCACTGGCATACCATTCAGCTACCCGATTCTCTTGCATGCTCACATCCATACCATAGATACAGGTAACAACACATTCTACTCCATTCAGCAATTGGCAGGTTGAGTGACTTACCTTGTGGGTGTCCCAGTATTGAGGGTGGTGCTGCAAGGCTGTCTATGTCGGATGCAAATAGTACGGTCCCTACACATGGTTGAACACAGGTAGTGTCATGTTTAGCATCCGTTTTACTGTATGTGCGAGTCAGGGAGAGGTGTCATTCTCTGGTTCCCTCCTGTGTCAGTGTATCTGCTATGTGTTGCCTCTTTCCAAGGCCAGGGCATACTGGGCATGCCTCCTTCTGCCTACTGGGGTAGGCTAAGGTTGTTACTCTTCTGAGTCACTATGTGTCTGTGCAGGCCTTGGCGAAGGTGGCCCTGTCCTGTGCTGTTCCTGCTGCAGCTGTTTCCGCAGAATCATATTGTGTAGCATGACACATAAAGGACAATTTGGGTTCATGTAGCTGGTGAGTACTGCATGGCTCCACTGGATGTGTCCTAGCACCGGAACCATGACTTGAGCATCCCAAACACACGTGCTATTATAATTCTGGTCTGTGCACGTGCCTCATTATAAAGATCTTATTTGGTTGTGTGTACATTTCTGATGGATGTCATCAACCACGGCTCTAGAGCGTAACCAGCATCCCCCACTAGGTGACCATAATGGATGTCCCCATTGGCAAATCTGTGGTATAGCTGTGTAAGATGCCAGATGTGGGAATCATGATAGCATCCAGAGCAGCCAGCACGCATATTCATTATTATGCTCTGAGCATCGCATATGACCTGGCAGTTGATGGAGGGGTAGCTCTTGTGGTTGATGTAGACCCTACCCTGCTCACCAGGTGGTGCTTTGATGCATATATGCGTGCAGTCTATAGCACCCACTACCTCAGGGTATTCTGCTATTTGGTGGAAAAGTTGCATATTGTTGGCCAATGCCTCACGGGTGTTCGGGAAATATACCTGCTCACCAGCATGTGCTGACATGGCATCCAGAAACTGCTGGAGTACCCTGGATGCTGATGCCTGTGAGATCCCTATCATATCCCCAGTTGGCCTTTGGAAGGTACCTGTAGCTAGTATTCTTAGGCCTACACATACCCTGGTATCCACTGGGATGGGTTCCCCTCTGTTAGTTCTGTGTGTCAGGCATGGCCTGCACAGCTCAAAAATTTGCTGTAAGAGCACCCTGTCCACCCTGTAGTGTTCTACTATCTCCAGCGAATGTAGCCCTTGGTAGGTTACCCTGGGTCTGTACATTCTTTTCCATCTCCTCACTGTGGGTTTGTCAGCATCATTCACATCCTCACCAACCTCAGCCTCTTCCACATGTTGTATGATAGCTATTGCAGTCCCAATCATTGTGTTGATTTGCTTGTTGAAAGTTCCCCACTTGTATACACTGGTGGTTTAGAGTATGGGAAAAAAAGAGGGAAAGGTGTTTGCATAGCTTATAGTAGCGTTCTGGGCTGGGCTTGTCTGCTGCCTGTGTAATTGGCTGATTCTGATACATTTCACCTGCCAGCTATGCTAGTTCTCCCTGATTACCTTCCTAATGCTGTTTTCCCTTCCAATTGCCTTCCTGTTTAAGCCCGGGGGCGCACCGTGCAAACAGAGTGCTCAAATGTGCACAGAGTTGCTATTTCCTGTTTTTCCCCCCCTTTAAAGCCCGGTGTTAGGCAATGTAAAGAGTGCTAGGCAGCCTCAGACACACCCCCTTGCTTAGCTGTGCTAAGCTAGGAGCCAACCTAAGCCACAGGGCACCAATCTGTTTACAGTATGCCTGAACCCCGCCCCCCCCCCATGATGTCAGCTAACTCCTAGGCTTGCACCAAGCTATTCCTGCTCTTACACTGTTGAGAGCTGACTAGCATACAGGGGAAATCTAGGGTGAACAATAATTCACATCATTTGCATAGGAAAGCCTGCTAATGCATAGTTACATGTCTAACACTGAGCCTCCCACCTTAGCAACCACTATTCACTTGCCATGTTGTCTTCTGCCTGCCATTAACTATAATGGCAGAATAGTGATTTTAGTTAGAATGGTTATTTTGGGTTTATTTTCCTATTTTCCCCCCGATCCCATTTGCGCTCCACTGCCATACGCTTAAACAGCCGAGATCAGCTAAAAAAATTAAAGTTGATTTTTCTTTTTCAACTGTTTTCCATGTCAATGGTCCTATACTTGACCATTGGCATGGTTTCTAAATGATATCCAACCTTTATTTGGAGCTGTCATGGCTCCATTTTGGAATTTGCAGAAATGTACTTTGATTCACCTTCCTGATTGTATTAAATTATATTCATTGTATAATAGAATGTGTTTAAAATTTGTAGTTTTGAACATTCTTCTAATAAGTAATGAAACAAAATGCATGAACCAATAATGACAAAACTACCCATTTCAGAAAATTTCAAGCATAAAAGGCCACGCAAACATCTGCATTACAATCCACCAATATTACTGAATAAGTACAATCATTGAAAAAGCAAAAGTCATCCAAATAATTCCACAGGAAAGATAACTGTAACTAATGAAGACGTTGCTACTGGCAAACAACTTTACATTTAAATATTTCATCTACAAATTCAGTGCCTGCTGCCCTTGGAGAATTAATTGCCTATGTTACATTAAAAAATATTGGTAAGCTAATAATATTGCAATACGGAATAATTACAAACCGACAAAAATTTCAAATGTACTAGGTATCTTATACAAAGGAGGGCTACTCAGTGTTTAGAAGCCCTATCCCCCTGAAAAGGCAACAAATAATAGGCAATCAAAAGGGCACTGCAATATCAGCACTCAACCTACATGAGCCACAGTAAACTTTCTTTCCTAGAAACTCACAATTCCATTAAAATTAACAGAAACTCATAACCCCTTCAAAATGCACTGAAACTCAATTCCCTGAAAATGTATCAAAACAGAAACTCACAATTCTGTGAATAGTCTGGTAGATGGTCTGAAGGATTCAGGCTCCAGTTTCCACTGAAGCTCAGAATCCCTTCAGCAGTCTGGTAATTGGTGTAGAGGATTCAGGGTCTTCTCTCCGGTAATCAAGTTACAGAGTCAATCTTGATTAAGTTAATTGACTAACCTGCCCTCCCCACATAAGTAGAGCATTACATATCATATCTCCATACCTCTCAAATGTGTAGCATAAGAACTCTGGACAAAGACTAAAACAACGTGGGACAAAGGACCAAAAATAGAGAAAAAATTTAAATATCGTTCTTCCAGACTTAGAAAGTTGGCAGATTAACCACAATGGTCTTAGCATGCATTTTCTGGAGGAAAGGAAGTTTGAAACTTAAATGTATTACATTATTTAGTTATTTCAATCCTCAGTGATTTGACAAATTAACACAGATGTTACAGAGCAGGCCAAAAATATGAGGAAAAAATTAGGGCATTCTGAAAAAACCTGGACAGTTGAGAGGTACACATACCTCTCAAGCACTTAGTGCAAGAAATCTGGACAAAGCATAAAATAAAGGGGATACAATGGGCCAACATAGGGATATAGATTTTAACTATTTCTCCTTTTTATATAAGAAAGTTACTAGACTAACAAGATTTGTGTTAGCATGTATTTTCTAAAGGATATAAAGTATGAAACTGGTATGTGTGTCAGATATTTAGTCTCTTAAGTTCTCCCAAATTTGCCAGAAATCCACTAATTTTAAGAGAAACAGACCAAAACTATAAGGTTAAATCTGGACAGTTGAGGGGTATGTTAAACATACATACATTCATACACACACACACCTCCCTTCTCTCTGCTCTCTCTATCTTTCAGATGGTGACACATATTACCACTATACATTTACAATAGCTTACTGCTAGCATGTGTTATACTGGTGGGAATTGTCTTAGGCACTGCAGTTGTGAAAGCTTGTCATTGTCATCAGCAGTAGTGGCCAATGGCCACCAGGTCTTACCTCAGCATGAATACATACTTACTACTCTCACACAATCGGAAACACACATCAACTTAACACACACAGACCTGTATATTGTGCAAATGCTACAACCTATCCTGCTACCGTGTCCACCTCTGGGCATTTGTGCTCCACTGCTATTATACCTGCACATACATGTTACTACATTTATACATAGGGTTGTAGGGGGGGGCACACCTGACTGTTATGATGTGTATACATCAGATTGCAGGACACACCAGACCATTACTACATTCCTATGTAGGTTTGGGGGCACACCTGACTGTTCCTACATGTCTAGGATGGGTTGAGAGGAGCACACCTGCCTGTGTCTACATTCCTACACAGGATTGGGGAGGGGGGGAACACCTGACTGTTACTACATGTCTAAGCAGGATTGGGGGAGGGGGTGCACCTGTCTGTTTCTACATTTCTACAGAGTGGTTGGGAGGGGGCACACTTGACCGTTACTAAATGTCTATGCCGAATTGGAGGAAGGGGTGCACCTGACTGTTTCTACATGTCTACATAGGACTGTGGGGAGGCACACCTGACTGTTACTATAATTACTACATAGGATTGTGCAGGAACACACCTGACTGTTTCTACATTTCTACACAGGATTGGGGGTGGCACACTTACTGTTTCTACAGTTCTACATAGTGTGGGGGCACACCTGACACTTGTCCACATTTGCTATGACTGTACTAGTATGTCAGGTACTCCATTTCATTCTGTATTCTAACCTATCATGCTGACTAGAGTCATATCAGTGTATCACAGGTCTTAGCTTTGATTGACCTACATATTAGTTTCTGACTTTCTACCTTTCAGAACTAACGTCCCACTGCCTGACCTGCTGTGGTCTGTCTGTGTAGGCCTGGAGTGAGGTTACCCATAGGCATCATTCAGAGGACATATCACAGCCGGTGTTTGTGTTTGTCTACACCTGGCCTGCTGGCTGAGACTGTTGTTGGGTATGTGAATTTCCCTAACTGGCATGTGTGAGTCATATGGACACACATGTGGACCAGCACATTTCCTGCAGAGGGTTTTGTTGCCCTGTGTAGTACTGGCTACTATGGTGACACCAGTAATTGTTATAGATCTCATGGTGCAACTATAGGTGTCGACTATCTGCTGGCATACCATTCAGCTTCCTGATTGTTTTGCATGCTCACATCCATACCATAGATACAGGTAACAACACATTCTACTCCATTCGGCAATTGGTAGGTTGAGTGACTTACCTTGTGGGTGTCCCAGTATTGAGCGTGGTGCTGCAAGGTTGTCTATGTCAGATGCATGCAGTACACTCCCTAACATGGTTGAACACAGGTCATGTTTGGTATCCCTTTTATTGTATGTGTGAGTCAGAGAGAGGTGTCATTCCCTGGGTAGCTCCTGTGTTAGTGTATGTGCTATGTGTTGCCTCTTTACCAAGGCCAGGGCATACTGGGCATGCCTCCTTCTGCCTACTGGGATAGGCTCAGGTTGTTACTCCTCTGAGTCACTCTGTGTCTGTGCAGGCCTTGGCAATGGTGGGTGGCTGTGTGGCCCTGCCCTGTGCTGTTCCTGCTGCAGCTGTTTCCACAGGATAATATTGTGTAGCATGGCACATACAAGGACAATTTGGGTACATGTAGCTGGTGAGTACTGCAAGGCTCCACTGGATGTGTCCAGGCACCAGAACCATGACTTGAGCATCCCAAACACACACTCTTATTATAATTCTGGTCTGTGCATGTGCCTCATTATAGAGTTCTTGTTCGTGTGTGTGTGCATTTCTGATGGGTGTTATCAACCACGGCTCTAGAGCATAACCAGCATCCCCCACTAGGTGACCATAAGGGATGTCCCCACTGGCAAATCTGTGGTACAGCTGAGTCAGATGCCAGATGTGGGAATCATGATAGCTTCTAGGGCAGCCTGCACACATATTCATTATTATGCCCTGGGCATCGCACATGACCTGGTAGTTGATGGAGGAGAAGCCCTTGCGGTTGATGTAGACCCTACACTGCTCACCAGGTGGTGCTTTGATGCGTATGTGCATGCAGTCTATAGCACCCACTGTATCAGCGTATTCTGCTATTTGGTGGAACAGTTGCATATTGCTCGCCAACGCCTCACGGGTGTTGGGGAAATATACGTGCTCACCAGCATATGCTGACACGGCATCCAGAAACTGGTTGAGTACCCTGGATGCTGATTCCTGTGAGATTCCAATCATATCCCCAGTTGACATTTGGAAGGTGCCTGTAGCTAGTATTCTTAGGCCTACACTTACCTTGGTATCCACTGGGATGGGTTCTCCTCTGCTAGTTCTGTGTGTAAGGCATGGCCTGCACAGCTCAACAATTTGTTGTAAGAGCACCCTGTCCACCCTATATTTCTCCACTGTCTCCAACTCATGTAGCCCCTGGTAGGATACCCTGAGTCTGTATACTCTTCTCTGTCTCCTCACTGTGGGCTGGTCGACATCATTCACATCTTCACCACCCTCAGCCTTTTCCACATGTTGTATGATAGCTATTGCAGTCCCTATCTTTGTGTTGTTTTGTTTGTCGAAAGTTCCCCACTTGTATACACCGGTGGTGTAGCGTATGGGAAAAAAACGAGGAAAAGGTGTTTGCATAGTTTATAGTAGCGTTCTGGGCTGGGCTGGTCTGCTGCCTGTGTAATTGGCTGATTGTGATACATTTCACTTGCCAATTATGCTAGTTCTCCCTGATTACATTCCTACTGCTGTTTTCCATCCAAATGCTTTCCTGTTTAAGCCCAGGGGTGCACTGCTCAAACAGAGTGCTCAAATGTGCACAGATTTGCTATTTTTTGGTTTACTTTTTTTTGCTCCCCTTTAAACCCTGGTGCACTGCATGCACATCTGCTTAGGCAATGTAAAGAGTACTAGGCAGCCTCAGACACACCCCTTTGCTTAGCTATGCTAAGCTAGGAGCCACCCTGAGCCACAGGGCTCCAATCTGCTTACAGTATTCCTGATATCCCCCCTATGATGACAACTAACTCCTAGGCTTGCACCAAGCTATTCCTGCTCTTACACTGCTGGGAGCTGACTAGCATGCAGGGGAAATCTGGGATAAACTATCATTCCCCTCATTTGCATAGGATTGCCTGCTAATGCATAGTTACATGTCTAACACTGAGCATCCCCCCTTAGCAACCACTATTCACTGGCCATGTTGACTTCTGCCTGCTATTGACTATAATGGCAGAATAGTGATTTTAGTTAGAATGCTTATTTTGGGTTTATTTTCTTATTTTCCCCAATCCTGTTTGCGCGCCACTGCCCTACGATTAAACAGCCGAGATCAGCTAAAAAAAAAATACGAGTTGATTTTTTTCAACTGTTTTCCATGTCAATGGCCCTATACTTGGCCATTTGCATGCTTTCTAAATGATATCCACCCTTTATTTGGAGCTGTCATTGCTCCATTTTGGAATTTGCAGAAATGTACTATGTTACTGGCGGAGTACATTTCTGCAGATTACACTAGTCCTGCACTGCTGGTTTCCAGTTTCCTGGATCACAAATTTACCTCATTTGCATGGATTTCTCCTAAAAATAGGGTAATTTGCATACAGGGGCTGAGTCCATGCAGGACTTGTGCAGGAGCGCTCGTGCACGCCCATACAGGCTATTCCTGGATCGCATGGCAGACATATTGCCTGCTGGAGCTCCTGCACTAATCCTACTTGCCGTGTAAGGCTTGCAGAATCCGGAGTATTAAGTATGACTTAAGACATAAGAGAAAAGAGGCGGCAGATGAAAAAGTTATTTCACATATGATTAAAGCAATAAAATATATTTATGGGAAAACAAACACTGGACATATGAAATGGGTAATTTCAGAACTGAAATTGACTATTTTATATTATTACAGAATTTAAATACATTAGTGGTGGATCCAGGAATCTGCAAAAGGTGGGGGTGCAGTCTCATTAGCTGACTAGTGGTGTGGGAAACTAGGACACTGGGTTTTGAGGATGTGGAAAGATCACCTTGTGATGTTCTGACATCACGTGTGAAAAGACAGCAACATACATTAAATTGTACATGATTTTGCTGTGGATTTGGTATGTGAAACCAGTAATTCCTATGCAGCACATAGCATACTTACAAATAGTACAAGCTGTTTCAGCATATGCCTGAAAGAGATACTTGGTTGCCCATACCAGGTCACAATCTCATCCAGTGGCATAGCTGGCATATGCATTGTTATAACCTAGGAAAGAGTCCCACTGATAGTGATATTAACCAAATTTTTTGGAGGATTAAGTTTAACTTTTGGGCTGTTTTCAAACCATAGGCTTCTTACACACATGTTTAGGGTCATTCATATATATATGATTTCTTTGATTCACCTTCCTGATTGTATTAAATTATATTCATTGTATAATAGAATGTGTTTTAAATTTGTAGTTTTGAACATTCTTCTGATAAGCAATGAAACAAAATGCATGAACCAATAATGACAAAACTACCCATTTCAGAAAATTTCAAGCATAAAAGGCCACTCGAACATTTGCATTACAATCCACCAATATCACTGAATAAGTACAATCACTGAAGAAGCAAAAGTCATCAAAATAATTCCACATTAAAGAGAACTCTAACTAATGAAGACGTTGCTACTGGCAAACAACTTTACATTTAAATGTGTCATCTGCAAATTCAGTGCCTGCTGCCCTTGAAGAATTTATTGCCTATGTTACATTAAAAAATATTGGTAAGCTGGTAATATTGCAATAGGGAATAATTACAAACCGACAACAAGTTCATATGTACTAGGTATCTCATACAAAGGAGGACATACTCATTGTGTAGAAGCCCTATCCCCCTGAAAATGCACCAAATAATAGGCAATCAAAAGGGCACTGCAATATCAGCACTCCACCTACACGAGCCACAGTAAACTTTCTTTCCTAAAATCTCACAATTCCATTAAAATTAACAGAAACTCATAACCCCTTGAAAATGCACTGAAACTCAATTCCCTGAAAATGTCCTGAAACTGAAACTCACAGTTCTGTGAATAGTCTGGTAATTGTTGTAAATAATTCAGACTCCTGTTTCCACTGAAGCTCAGAATCCCTTCAGTAGTCTGATAATTGGTGTAGAGAATTCAGGGTCTTCTCTCCCGTAACCAAGTTACAGAGTCAATCTTGTTCAGGTTAATTGACTAACCTGCCCTCCGCACCTAAGTAGGGCATTACATACCATATTTTCATACCTCTCAAACTTGTAGCATAAGAACTCTGGACAAAGCCTAAAATAACATGGGACAAAGGACCAAAAATGGAGAAAATTTTTAAATATTGCTCTTCCAGACTTAGAAAGTTGCTATAGTAAATACATTGGTCTTAGCATGCATTTTCTGGAGGAAAGGAAGTTTGAAACTCAAATGTAATACATTATTTAGTTATTTCAGTCTTCAGTGATTTGCCAAAATACCACAGATGTTAGAGAACAGGCTAAAAATATGAGTAAAAAATGAGGGCATTCCGAAAAAATCTGGACAGTTGAGAGGTACACATACCTCACAACCAGTTAGTGCAATAAATCTGGACAAAGCATGAAATACAGGGGATACAATGGCCCAAAACAGGGATATAGATTTTAAATATTTCTCCTATTTAAATTAGAAATTTACTAGAATTACAAGATTTGTGTTAGCATGTATTTTCTAAAGGATATAAAGTCTGAAACTGTTATGTGTCATTATTTAGTCTCTTAAGTTCTCCCAAATTTGCCAAAAAAACACTAATTTTAATAGAAACAGAACAAAACTATGAGGTTAAATCTGGACAGTTGAGAAGTATGTTAAACATACATACATACACACACACACACACCTCCACTTCTCTCTGCTCTCTTACTTTCTTTCGGATGGTGACACATTACCACCATATATTTACAATGGCTTACTGCTAGCATGTGTCTTTGGACGTTTATATCACATTATCGAAAGATGAAAATACTGAACGCTATTTCATCAAACCTAAAATATCTAAACCACATAATATTGAACATTCATAACAGCAAATTTTTTCCTTGGGAAAAAAATTTGCTATTCTGAAACATATACACACAACACAAGCACACATAAAAAACTTCAATGCACACAGATACACTTATAATCCTACAACTAACCATACACTAAACTATACAGACACTACTATCTATCCACTTGCCTTAACCCAAACCCTAACCCTAAGGTCTGTCACTATCACACACACCTAACCCACACCCTAACCCTAACTCACTTAACCCACCCCTAACCCTAATTCACCTAACCCGCACCCTAACCGTAACTCAATTAACCCACCCCTAAACCTAACTCACCTAACCAGCCCCCTAATCCTAACAACCACATAATCGCACATTACATGAAACCGACCCATAAATTTCCACCACAGCGCTGAAAATAGCGAAGCCACAGAACCAGCCAACCAAATTCTTTCCCTAGGAAAGAATTCAGTGTTTTGCAGCTTCACTATTTTTAGCGTTCACACAAAATGGGTCGATATTAGAACATTTGAAGTTTTAAAACGTCAATGTTCTGATATAGACCCATTTTTGGCACTGCAGTTGTGAGGGCTTGTCCCTGTCATCAGCAGTAGTGGGCAATGGCTACCAGGTCTTACCTCAACATGCATACATACTGACCACTCTCACACAATCTGAAACACACACCAACCTAACACACACAGAACTTCATATTGTGCAAATGCTTCAACCTATCCTGCTACCTTGGCCAAGTCTGGGCATTAGTGCTCCAGTGGTATTTTACCTACACATACATGTTACTATATTTCTACATAGGGTTGTGGGGGGGGCACATCTGACTGTTGTGACATATATACATCAGATTGGGAGGCACACCAGACCATTACTACATTCCTACATAGGTTTGGGGGGCACACCTGACTGTTCCTACATGTCTAGGTTGGGGTGAGGGGAGCACACCTGCCTGTGTCTACATTACTACACAGGATTGGGGAGAGGTGCACACCTGACTGTTACTACATGTCTACGCAATATTGGGGAGGTGGTACACCTGTCTGTTTCTACATTTCAACACAGTGGTTGGGAGGGGGCACACCTGACTGTTACTACATTTCTACGCTGGATTGGAGGAAGGGGCACACCTGACTGTTTCTACATGTCTACATTGGAGTGTGGGGAGGCACACCTGACTGTTACTATATTACTACATAGGATTGTGGGGCTACACACCTGACTGTTTCTACATTTCTACACAGGATTGGGGGGAGCATACCTGACTTTTTCTACATTTCTACACAGGATTGGGGGGCACACCTGACTGTTTCTACAGTTCTACATAGGATGGGGGGGGGACACCTGACACTTGTACACATTTGCTATGACTGTACTGGTATGTCAGTACTCCATTTCATTCTGTATTCTAACCTATCGTGCTGACTAATGACATATCAGTGTACTACAGGTCTTAGCTTTGATTCACCTACATATTAGTTTCTGATTTCCTACCCTTCAGAACTAACATCCCACTGCCTGACCTGCTGTGGTCTGTCTGTGTAGGCCTGGGGGTGAGGTTACACATAGGCATCATTCAGAGGCCATAGCACAGCCTTTGTTTGTGTTTGTCTACACCTGTCCTGCTGGCTGAGACTGTTGTTGGGTATGTGAACTTCCCTGACTGGCATGCATGAGTCATATGGACACACATGTGTACCAGCACATTTCCTGCAGCAGGTTTTGTCACCCAGTGTAGCACTGGCTACTGTGGTGACTCCAGTATTTGTTACAGATCTCATGGTGCCACTGTAGGTGTCTACTATCTGCTGGCATACCATTCAGCTACCCAGTTCACTTGCATGCTCACATTCATACCATAGATACAGGTAAGAACACATTCTACTCCATTCGGCAATTGGTAGGTTGAGTGACTTACCTTGTGGGTGTCCCAGTATTGAGGGTGGTGCTGCAAGGCTGGCTATGTCAGATGCACATAGTACACTCCGTACACATGGTTGAGCACAGGTTGTGTCATATTTGGCATCCCTTTTACTGTATGTGCGAGTCAGAGGGAGGTGTCATTCCCTGGGTCCCTCCTGTGTCTGTGTATGTGCTATGTGTTTCCTTTTTAACAAGGCCAGGGCATACTGGGCACGCCTCCTTCTGCCTACTGGGGAAGGCTCAGGTTGTTCCTCCTCTAAGTCACTCTGTGTCTGTGCAGGCCTTGGCAATGGTGGGTGGCTGTGAGGCCCTGCCCTGTGCTGTTTCTGCTGCAGCTGTTTCCGCAGGATCATATTGTGTAGCATGACACATACAAGGACAATTTGGGTACATCTAGCTGGTGAGTACTGCAACGCCCCACCAGATTTGTCCAGGCACTAGAACCGTGACTTGAGCATCACAAACAGCATAAGAACTCTGGACAAAGACTAAAATAATGTGGGACAAAGGATCAAAAATATAGAACAATTTTAAATATCGCTCTTCCAGACTTAGAAAGTTGCTAGATTAACAACACTGGACTTAGCATGCATTTTCTGGTGGAAAGGAAATTTAAAACTCAAATATATTACATTATTTATTTCAATCCTGAGTGATTTGCCAAAAAAACACAGATGTTACAGAACAGGCCAAAAATAGGAGGAAAAAATGAGGGCATTCTGAAAAAATCTGGACAATTGAGAGGTACACATATCTCTCAACAACTTAGTGCAAGAAATCTGGACAAAACATGAAATAAATGGGATACAATGGCCCAAAATAGGGATATAGATGTTAAATATTTCTCCTTTTTCAATTAGAAAGTTATTAGAATAATAAGGTTTGTGTTAGCATGTATTTTCTAATGGATATAAAGTCTGAAACTGGTATGTGTGTCATTATTTAGTCTCTTAAATTCTCCCAACTTTGCCAGAAAACCACTCATTTTAAGAGAAACAGACCAAAACTAAGAGGTTAAATCTGGAAAGTTGAGAGGTATGTTAAACATACATACATACACACACCTCCCTTCTCTCTGCTCTCTCTCTCTGCTCACACAAACACACACACGCACACACACGCACACACACACACACACACACACACACACACACAGACACACACACACACACCTCCATTTTCTCTGTTCTCTCTCTCTCTCTCTCTCACACACACACACACACACACACACACACACACACACACACACACACACACACACACACACACACACACACACACACACATCCCTTATCTCTTCTCTCTGTCTCTGTCTCTCTCTCTCTCACACACACACACACACACACACACACACACACACACACACACACACACCTACCTTCTCTTTGCTCTCTCTCAGACACACACACACACACACACACACACACACACACACACACAAACACACACACACACACACACTTCCCTTCTCTCTCCTCTTTCTCTCACAATTACACATTCACACGTACCGTCTCACTGCACACACACACACACACACACACACACACACACACACACACACACACACACACACACACACACACACACACACACGCACACAAACAGACACACACACGCAAACACATCTACTTTCTCTCTGCTCTTTCACACACTCGCACACACACAAACACACACCTACCTTCTCTCTGCTCTCTCACAGACATGCACACACACACAGACACACACTCACACACACACACACACACACACACACACACACACACACACACACACCTCCCTTCTCTCTGCTCTCTCTCTCACAATTACACATTCACACCTACCTTCTCACTGCATACACACACGCAAACACATCTACTTTCTCTCTGCTCTTTCACACACTCGCACACACACAAACAAACACACACCTCCCTTCTCTCTGCTTTCTCTCACACATGCACACACATGCACACACACACACACACACACACACACACACACACCTCCCTTCTGTCTGCTTGATCTCTCAAACATTTACATACTCGCACCTACCTTCTCACTGCTCACACACACACACACACACACACACACACACACACACACACACACACACACACACACTTACTTTCTCACAGCTTACACACACACACACTTACCTTCTTGTTGCTCATACACACTTACTTTTTTTCTGCTCACACACAATCTCATTCTCCCACTCTCAACAGATAAGCATCACTAGCTCCCTTACCTTCTTTCAATGGAATGGCCAGTTTAAATTCCGCGAGTGAGCGTGGAATGTGTTTACTTCCTCTTTAGAGGTGGTCATTGTCCTTTTTAAAGGGGAAGATGCCACTGCAGCAGAGTGGAGAAGTTTTTTTTTTTTTTTGTAATTCTATATGGCTCCTTGACAACAGCTGTAAAAGTGGGAGAGGGAACCCACCCCCTCCTCCTTGCCCTATGGTTCTGGATGTTTTAGCAATTTTTATTCATGACTGATGTCAGCTCTCTTCCTGGCTTCAGTTACCATAACTTCTGTGCCGGATAACTGTGGCTTCTGGAACATAATTGGATTGTGCAAATCAGCTGTCAAAGAACTATTCCTCACAGTTCAATGATATTTCTAGAGACATACTTGCAAAGCACCGATAGGAAGGCTGAAGAATAGAATGGGCCTTTAATCGTGGTACACTTGTGAGATGAATGGGTATAATGGGGAAGTGGTAGCACTCCTGGTAGATATTCCACCACTGGTTGAAATTGAAAAATGTATTATTTCGACTGTACCTTTTCTGATTTCAACAAACAGTGCATTTCTTTTATTTTTTCATGACACCAATGTACAACAGCTTTACAGAGGGGGTGGTGTGCATCCCTGTGCGCAGACCTAAATCCACCACTGTACATTACAGAAAAGGGATAAAATTACAGGTTTCTCAGACCATGCAGCAATTTGGATAGAGGTTCAAGAGAGAACAGGTTATATAAAAATAGGTAGAGGTATAAAGACAACAAATGAAACAGATTTAAATGATTATGTAAGGAAAATAATACATTAATTGTGGTTAGATCACATAGACATGAGAAAATTAGTTTGAAAGAAAAATATAAAAGAGGTATTGGAATGGCAAACAATAAAATAATGCAAGATAATTGCAAATATGAGAAGATCAATGATCAGGCTTTTAAAGGCATAATAAATAATAATGAAACGTTTCTAGAAAAAGAAAGTTATATGAAATTAATCAAGAGAAAATTTTAAAAATGTTATTTAAATAAAGATATTTTCTTACAAGGAAGAAAAGATGAAGTAGCACCATACCTAAGTAAAGTGATTAAAGAAAAGAATAAGAGAATTAAAGAACAGTGAAGGAAGTGTAGATAATATGCAAAATGAAATAACGAAAATGATAAAAAGACATAGGCCAGGATGCACTAATCCTCAGTGTAAGACTAAATAAGTCTTACGTGGAAACTGCAGCCTAAGAGGAAGATGTCAGCGCACCATGCATATTCATGAGGGCGCACTGACTCAACTCTAAGGCTAACACAGACCGTGCACGAGTGCAGGGGGCATGTCGTACTGCCGAGCAGTCCAAAAATACATGCTCCTGCAAGTCCCTCAATCTGCAAATGTCAAGTGACATGAGCGAGTCCGCTCAAATGTGTACATACCCAACACTACACTCCCACACATTCTAAACACCTGTACAATTATAAAATGTAAAACTTACTTTTTTTTTTTTTTTTAATCGTTCCCGATATAGCTGCCCGTATTTGCGCGTGTTTGCCCATTGCTCAGCTAGAATTAGTAGTTTAGAGATCGAAGAGGATAATAAGAAACATATATGCAAATTAAGCCAAATAGCAATAGTGTAGTGGTAGAGCCATCGCACAATGAGGAGGCATTCCCAGTTCGAGTCCCACCACTCCCCTTTCTCTTTTTTGTAGGAAATCTGTATAGAAAAATAATTCCTGACATTTATCTTTTAAATATTAGCAGAAAGTATTGAAATGGCCTATGTAGTAGTGAACGATATTTTATATTTTATATATATATAAGAAGGCGAAATGGTTATGCATACTGATGAATGCATAAGTAACGTATCTTAAGCAATGTGAAGCACTGCTAAGCAAAGTTTACCAGTATTAAGCACATTTAAGTATAATTGCTCATAGCTTAGCACTGCTTTAACTAGCACAATAGCTTTGCATGGAGCTGCGCATCACACCAACTAGCGCAAACAAAACATGTTTGCACGTAGCTGTGCACCGCGCTAACTAGCGCAACATCGGGCAACGTCAGGCAACATAGAGCACCTTATAGCAACATAGAGCAACGTTGGGCAAAGTTGAACAAAGTCGGCTAAACACAGCCACACCTCATAGCCCGTCTGGCCAGTAGTAAAATAAAAAGCAATGACAGGCCTCGAACCCGGGATACTGTGCACCATAGTCACAATACTGCACCATTCAGCCATGACAGTTTTTGATGAGCATGCACTTTCAACACACACGCACATACATATTAATGAAAGTTTACCCAGTGCTAAGCAGGCGTGCTTTCAGCTGAGATTTTCAAAACTGGCCAATCACAAATAAGTGCAGGAAATGAGGCATATTTAAGCCCCATAGGCGGGAATACTTGCCATAACTGGTTGTAGCTCCCCTCTGCAGGCAGCATGACTGGTGTTGGAGAGGGCTCTTGCTTTTGAGCGCAACGGTGATGCATTGAGGAGTCAAAAGTGATGGTTTGGCTCCTCGTCCATAATCATGATGACAGACTCCTGCAGGGCCAGTTTCAGGCCACTGAATACAAAGCGGAAGCCTGAAACCATCTAGCACATGATCTCATCAATGCCACAGGTGTCCCTTGGACTGGTGAGCAGGTCAGACACCACTACTCAGACCTGAAGAGACAGAAGCAGGAACAACTGAACCAGTGGATGCAGGAGGCCCGTGGGATGGAAAATGCCCCACTACTGAGTAGGTAGCCATGGAATGAAGTATGTAAGAATTGCTATTGTAGTCTATATTATGGATAGGTATATGTCTCAATATCACTTCATTTACCTCACAGCTGCAGGTGTCTGTGCTGCCAATCAGCAAGCCTATGCAGATAGGCTGCTAAGGCTGCACCACCAGGCAGGTTAGTAATTATTCTGCATGTATTGTTACATAAAATAAGTGAGAGAGCATGAAAAAGAGTGTTGTAACCCATTAATAAAGGTATAATACATCTTGAATAAGTCTTCTGCATGCACTGTAATATCAAATAAATGAGAGAGCCTCTATAAAATTGTGTAATGTAATTAATAAAGGTATAATTCCTGGAGTGTGTCCATGTCACTTTCAATATGTTGTTGTACTCTTGCATTATAGAAATATTACTGTTGTATTAAGTGGTGTCAACCCTCACTTGGGTAGGCCCATATAAAGTGGAAGAAGGGAGTGCCTGTAGCTGTTAAGCATATATACAGTCCTCAACAGTTGGTTAATGGCCAGCATGTATAGGTTAATCTGGCACATGAGTAGCTTGTTATTGTGTTCCCCAGAAATGTCAGTGTGCTGCTAGAAATGTAGGGTCTGTTAAATATAATTGATAATGTCAACTGAACACATCCAGATATGTAGATATATAAGTATAATAAAATATATAAATACGTAGCAGTAACGTCTGCATCCTGGACAGTCTGTATGTCAGATACAGGTCAGGTATATAAAGAACTAGCAAAACCCATTTCACAATTTAACGGGCATTGCCAAGTGTAATAATACATGTAGGGGATATATACCTGCAGTCAATAGGAATGTAGTGTAAACTATAAGTACATATAAGTTGTTAATGGAGGTATCTTTTTACACCCTACTGTATGTGCATAAACAATGCAATTCCACACATCAATGGGTATGTCTAATCTCAAAACATTTGTTGGGACATATGTCCTATTGGTTCAAAAATATCTGCATTTACTTTGATGCATGTGCCCTGTTCAAATACCACAATCTTGGTGACCTGTTGCCACCAATCAATCATGCATGCTGTTGGAATGTCCACTGATGTTCTATATATGCATGTGTTATGCTTGCTGTTCAACTGTTGGAACTCTGGTGTGTTGGGTTAATGGGAATACTACTGCATGCTGTTACAAATAATTTGGAATGCTGTTGGCTGTTAACAGCCCATATTGTCATTAAATCCTCCTAAACCTAGAACGTATGGGAAGGCCGGTCCCAGCGGACCCACCTGTCCCACCTCAGCTGGTGATGGCACCTGGCATCAGCAAGTCCGGTGCCCAGCCCAGGACCACCTCCTCCATTGGTCCTATGCTACCTTTGGGTGGAAGCACTGCAGGGGATGAGGCTCATCCCCCCTGTGCAAGCGTGGCCGGAGGAGGGCCACCTACCACCCTCCAAACAGTCCAGCCTGTGGTGCGTAGGGAGATCGAGCGTTCAGTCGTTGATCCTCTACGCCAGCTTGAGGCATGTGTGGCGCGACTCATGGGTTAGCCTGCCCCTCCTATACAGCCCCCAGCACAGCCACCCTCTGGGCTGTGAAGGTGCAGTGGTGACTGCCCATGGGTGGGCATCTCAGTTCCACTGTTGCCATCTGTGAGCTCATGGGCTTGCAATTTTCAAACATCCTTCCCCGTCAATGGTGTTCACCCACCACGTGTCATATTCTGCCCCTGTATGCGTCTTGTTTGTCTTGTCTGTTTACCTCGCCAACCTACTTCCCCATATATACCCACTTCCCCTACCACACATTTCACTCTCACCTGAAAAAAAAAGGGCAATCTGCTCTCAAAAAGAATTACGTCTCATACATAGCTGCCCATTTTGCACACATATCTGCTGGACACATAAACTGATATTTAATTGGCAGTACAACATACTTTGTTGTCCTCTCCCCTCTCTCAGGGGTGGAAGGTTTCATATTTCCCTCCAAATTTCTAGCATATGCACAGCTGTTGCTGTTAAAGAAATGGGCAGCTATGGACCTTCCCTACACCCGTCCTGCACATCTCGAGCTGTTTTCTCCACTGTCTTTCCCTTTTTGTGCCCCTTTTTCACCACTTTCCTATCTCCCCATTTTCTTTTCTTTCAAAGAAATGAGCGCAGGGGTTAGCGAGAGTAAGCACCTTTAAGCAGTAATTAGTGGGTTTGCGCGAGTGTGCGCTTGTGTGCGCTTAGCCAAGTATTGCTAAGCTTCACGCAAACCCGCTTACAACTGTTTAAAAGTGCCTTAGTCACCCTGCATGTGAGGGCCCTTGTTCTGCTCAGCAGCAAAATAAAACACCTCTGTCAGTCTCGAACCCCAGACCTTGGACACACTAGAATGCATGAAGTGCCACTAAGCCACAGTAGACATACAGCAGCTTGCTGCTGAAATAGATATAACATGCATCAGAATGAGTGAATGTAAAGGAAAGATAGGAGTGCCATAACACAAAACCAGCTCTGTGGAACTTTACCAGCAGTTGTTGTGGAATTGCATTACATGACTGTGATAACAGAACCAGCCATTCTAGCAGTAAATAATGTTACAGCAGCACTTTACAACCCCCACAGAGTATCATAGCAGGATAATCCCCACCCAAATATTCAAAATGCTTGTGTGTTCAGTGTCCACCAAGGATGTAGGTAGGCATACTCAGTACTGGAATTGTCCAGTTTTCTTGAGCATCCAGTGCTAACGTCAACAATAAAAAAGCAGAAAGTGTGCAGAATTCAGTACATTAATATTCACATTATAGCAGTTCACAAACAGTTCATGTGCCAAATGAATACATCTAAATAACTACTTATGTATGGCAGCTAATTGTATAAGTAGAAAATAAACTACATACTTCCACATATCTTGTGTTAGCATTTGTAGTGGTGAGTACAATTCTACACTGACAACTGTGTACTGGAAATGGCAACATTCAGGTCTGAGTACAACATTCAAATCACTGGCTACACCACTAGCTCCAGATATAAGAAGTATACCAACCTTCTGACTTACACAACGGTGTCCACAGCAAACAAGCATGGTCCCCACTTTGAAAAGCTGAAAGGGCTACACCTACCTGACTTAGCAATTTATAGCATTGGGTTGTTATGACAGTGAGTACTGCAATCACCACACAGCAGGCTGCATGCAATTACCAAATGGTGGCCAACAACTGGTGCAGAGGCCATCACATGCACACGTGCAGATACCTATAAAAGCAGGCTGTACTTGCTGTCCACACATGCAATCATTCCATTGCTGGTATGGAGAGAGAGAGAGAGAGAGAGACACACACACACACACAGAGACAGACAGACAGACAAACACCGATATCTACATCAACATCAACAGCAACAGCAACAGAAAAAAATAAAAAAATAAATAAATAAAATTAAACCAAAAAAAAAGACACACGGGACTGAAATTTACAAACACATACAAAGGAAAGGTATGTAACAGATATGTATTTACTGGCATGTAGTAGATGTTTTTGAAGAGTACCCTACACACTTTGAATCATCCATATGTGGCAGCAGTATGTATCTATGCACAGATGCCCTGCTTAACTACTACCATGGACAAATCAGTGTGTAGCTGTGTGCAGTGGGATATAACTGTAACATATGTAGCTCAGAATTAAATGTCAAACATCTGATCCATGTTATCTGTGTTCTGTACAGTAGTGTGTACAATGGCTGTTTGGGGGAGTAGCGCATACAGCTATATAAACATGGATGTGACAGAGTATCAAATGCATGATAGTCATATTAACGTGTAGCTTAGCATTGGCAACTGTTGTACCAGGCTAGTATGCTAATCTAGCATTTGCAGCTACATATACACCCTCTAATATTACTGTGTGCTCACATGTGACACCTGTTCATGTGCAGCAAGGCCCAACAGGTCAGCCATGAGGTCCACTGACTTACAACAGTGTGGACCTTGTGTGTGTATGGCACACACATATGGAGAAATCTTTCTGTGTCAGATATATTAGCATCTGTACATGTGCATAGAGCAAGGGACATACTGCAACTGTTTGTGAAGGGTGGACATATATATGTTGTTGAAGGTTGTTATGTGCATATTTCTATCTAGGTTGTAGTGTGCGGCAAACAAGACAGCATACAGTGCTGGTATATGACATGTGGTGGTTAAACACTGTGGGCATGATTTGTCAGGTTTGCAGTGTTGCAGCCAGTGAGGCCTGCTAAAGCTACATGGGCTGAGAACACCTTCAATGCATTCCACACAAGACTGTGCAATATTATTACATAACTGTATACCTCACAACCTTTGCATAATTGATATTCCCACCATGAAAGGTGAACTGTATATGTGCCCATATGCATATCTATATGTACACCAATGTATGTTTATATGTATGTATATGCATATATATATATATATATATATATATATATATATATATATATATATATATATATAGGTTCATAGGTTCATACTAGGCTATCTGCCCAAGGGCATTTATAAGCCTAGCCCATAGTTATGTGGCTTTCGCCACCCCTTTAGTTTGAATAAAACTATGCCTATCATTTTTCTGTGCCTCTGTCAAGCAGTGACACTGAAGTAATCCCTGGGGTATATCTGCGATCTCCCATCCATTGGTCAAGATTCCTCTTGAACAAGGCCAGCGAGGTGCTCTGCCTCACATGTACCGGGATTTTGTTCCACAGCATAGGAGTCTCTGGGTGATGAATCTGTCTCTCCAGCACGTTCTATTTATAACCGTGTCAAGGTTTAAGTCTCCGCCCTTGTGGTTCTGAGGGATCTAGATTTTTGAGGTGAAGCATATTCATCAAATCTGGGTTTGACATGGCCTTATATGTCAGGCACAGGTCACCTCTGAGCAAGCGGTATGAGACTGAATAGAGCTGGAGTTCTTTCAGTCGGGCAGCATAAGACATATTTTTGAGACCCTTTATCCTTTTGGTGAGGAACTTTGGGGCCTTTCAAGCTGCAGCAGGTGTCTGGTCAGATACATTCGAACGGGCATTGTACTCAATCATAGGTCTAATGAGTGATGAGTACAGGGGACGATGACCTCCCTTGATCTAGATGTGAATCCCTTCATGATCAGGTGGGCGATATAGAAGGTTTTCCTAACTACTTTAGCAACATGAGTGTCAAACGAAGGCTACTGTCAACTTGGGTCCCCAGATCCCTGATGACTTTTCTGTGCTCAGTGGATTGCCACCTATATGGTAGCTAGGGGTAACCTTGTTTTTCCGAAGGGTATGACTATGCTTTTTTGGCGTTTAACTTCAGGCCATGGCTCTGGCACCAGTTATCCGTTTCTGTGAGGTCCTTCTGGAGGATATCTGTGTCAGATGTGTTTTCGACTATGGCTTCAGTTTGCAGTCATCTGCAAACTTTGTCAGCCATAACCCTCCTGTGTTTGCTTGTACTACAGAAAAGTAGATGCCGAACAAGAGTGGACCCAGGACTGAGCCCTGTGGGACACCACTTGTGACAGGCTTTGAGTCTGACATGGCTCCAGCAACTCTGACCCTGTGGGTTCTGTCACTTAGCCAGTTTGCAACCCATCTTGTGATGTATGGGTTTACATTCAAGCTGATGAGTTTTTCGATGATACCTGAGTGGGGTATTGTGTCGAAGGCCTTTGCCAGGCCGAGGTAGGCTGTATGGACTGCCTATTGCTCATCAATGGCCTTGGTGACTGTCTCAAAAAAGTCAACCAAGTTTAAGAGGCAGGATCTGCCTTTGACAAAGCCAAACTGGATTGGATCCAAAGTCTGCAAGTTCCCTATGTCTTTATTTATGAGTTCCATTATGATCCTCTCCATGGCTTTGCAGATAAGGCTTGTCAAGCTAATGGGGCAGTAATTTCCAGGGTCTGTGGAGGCACCACCCTTATGAAGTGGGACCACAGTCGCCGTGCGCCACTCCTTGGCACGTACGATCCTGAGGTGAGGCTAAGATTAAACAGCTGTCCAAACTGTGGGTTTAATTCCTCGTTGAGTTCATGAAGCACACAGCCGGGGACACCATCCAGTCCCATGGATGCTGTGTTTTTTGCCTTAGTGAGGGCAGTTCTCACCTGGGCTTGGAGATGTTTGGGGGCTACAATCCTCTGGAATAGATATCTCTCCTTTTGGGGAGGGGGTTTGCACTGAACCTGTCAGCCAGTATGTTAGCAATGTGTGTAGGTTCAGTAATTTTCACATAATTTTGAACTAATTCTGAGCATATCTGGGAGTTTCCTCCTAGGTTTCTAACATAGCTAAAGAAGGCCTTATGATTGTCTTTAGAGTCCTTGGTGATTTTTCTCTCAAAATTTGCCTTGGATGATTTTATGAGAGCTCTTAGTTTTTACTTATAATGATCAAAGGTGCCTTACCTTTCAAGGATTTTGCTCTATCTTGTAGTAGCTTCCTCCTTTTGTTGTAGAGCTTGTTTATGGCTGGGGTCCACCAGACTGGACGCTTGCCTTTGGTACAGAGAGTCTTAGTTTTGTTTGGGATTGCCTGATCCATGCAGTCCTGTAGGTGCTGGTAGAAGGCATTTGTAAGTGATTCAGCGGTTTGAATAATGTTTACCACTGGCTCAGGGGCCTTAAAGGAGACCACACTAGTTTTTAGAAGTGTGAAATCGGCTTTTGAGAAGTTTTTCACTGTGGTCTTTTTTGTTTCAGGTGGGGGCGGGATGTGGACCTCCAGCGAGATTAGTTTATGATCTGATCTCACCAGTGAGGGGTATACTTCCGGTGTTGAACATTTTGATCCCATGTTCATGATGATGAGATCAAGTATGTTTTCTCCTCTTGTGGGGATGGTGACTAGTTGTTCCATGGCATTTGAGTTTATGAACTCCAGGAATCTTTGGGTTAGAGTGTTCGGGCTTGAGTAGTGTTCCCAGTCTATATTAGGGTAGTTGAAGTCACCTAGTATGATGGTGTTTGGAGATACATTTATCCCCTCCAATGTTTTCAGGAAGGCCATGTGAGGCTCCTGAGTTTGAGAGGGTGGCCTGTAACATGCTACAAATTGCAGAGCAGTCTTGCCTATGGTTAATTGCACCTGGATAGTCTCCGATGCATCGTGCGTTGCCACCAACCTTGAGGTGTGGGTGTCCTTTATGAATATGGACACCCCCCTCCTTTCTTGGTGTTGTCCGGATTTTGGGGCTGGAACGCATGATATGAGGTGAAACCTGTTAGTGCTGGGGTGCTCTCAGGAGCCTTGAACCAGGTTTCTGTCACAGCACAGACATCAATGTTCTCCATATTGAGAAGGGCCTCGAGTGCGTGCATCTTGAGATTGAGACTTCTGGCATTGAGCAGCATTACCCTTAGTTTTTTCCTTTTGGTGTTCTAGGGTGGTAGGTTTAGAATTTGAGCCTTGCCTAAAAAGGCACTATGGGGGTGGCAAGAGCCTTTGCCAATATCCGAAGCCCAGGGTGACAGGTGCAAGCCGCCCTGCGAAGCAGCGTGGCTTGTCCAGCATGTCATCCCAGGCAGACAGACATTGATCCCTTTGAATGACACCAGAATTTAAGCCAATTATTAAAGCTGATCATCTTATCACTGTATTGTGGCATCATTCTAGGTGAAGGTAGGATACTGCTCAAGGTCAGGGTCATACCTGCCTGGGCTACATAATCAGAGAGCTCCTCGATGTCCCTTTTCATGTAGTCCACGGAGGTACATCTCAGGTCATCGACACCAGCGTGGACAATGACTGAGTCGCACTTGTACCTGCTGTTGAGAGACCTGAGTGCTTATGCTATGTGGCGGATTCTAGCGCCCGACAGGCAGCTTACTGTGACCTTCTCCTTACTCAGTCTGGTGAGCGGACGCCAGTGTGTCTGACTATGGAATCACCAATGACAAGTGTGTCTGGCATTTTGTTTGGCCTTAAGGGCTGTGACTGTTTGACACTCTGACTGTGTGGTCTATGTGTTGCATGTGTTGGGTCGTGAGGTGGTAGTTGTTTGGGTGTCTGCTTTGTTGGCCTCTGCTGTTTTGGTAAATTTTTGATCAGAGCCTCCGAGTATGTCTTTGTGTGAGTATGTGTATGATTTGAAGTTGTGATGGTACCATGTGTGACTGGGTATGTATTGTGTGTGGTTACCTTCTCCTCCTGTCTGGTCTTGCCAGTCCTATGTTGAGAGAGCTCAGCCTCCAGTTTGGCCGTATAGTTGCATCTCTCGCATGTATTTGTGTTTTGTGGGAGAAGGAGAGGATTGTCTGTGTACATGAGGCAATTGTAACATTGCCACATTGCCTCAATATTCCCAGGTTTACCAGTTGAGCTGGAGAGGACACTAGCAACTGATCCCTTGACATACTAGAAGTAGTAGATAAAGAGACTTTCAAAGGACTCCGGGGGAAGTGGGTTTTAGGCTGGTGGGGTACTATCTATAATAAGAGTGCTTTATCAAGGTGCAAGTACTGTAGGAGTAAGTGCTAGGCTTTACAGATAGAGAATAGTCTACTTGGGAATCAAGTAGAGATGAACTTTTCAGTTATAGGATATGCTGGTTAGATCAGCAGTACAGCTCGAGGAAGGTAGTTCTAAGGGAAAATTTGAAGAGTGGAATTTAGATGGCCCGAATAGTTTAACCTTGTTTAACCGCCGCTGCTCTTGTGTGCAACAGTGGCAACTCCGCGTTGTATATATATATATATATATATATATACATACATACATATATATATATACATATATATATATATATGTAGAGGGAGAGAGAGAGACAGGGTCATAGTTACTGCAACAGATGCCTGGTGACACAGCCATGGACTCAAGCTCAGTGTTGAAACTGCATTAGCATCCCTTCTGGCAAAAACTCTGTACCCATGAGCTACCACATAGGTGGTAGTCTACTTAACACCAAAAATGTGATAAGAGACCATGGGACACAGGTGGGCAGTAGTCTGTCCTGTGATAATCACAGTGCCACACTAGTCATGTAATCTATCTATGTGGCACACCTCATCACATAAGGTGTGTCATCCAGGGAAATATAGGTCAGTGTTCCCTTCTACTCATCACTCATAAAACCCATTATAGAGTACAATGCCCCATTTGGTATGTACCTCACAAGACATCTACAGCAACTGGAAAGGCCACAGACATACCACACAAAGAGTAATACCAGCCTCAAACAGATGCCCTATGCAGACCGTCCCACAAAACCACAGCTAGACTGTGTCGCATACTGACTACCCAGAGGTGGCCTCTGCCTAACATACAAAACTATGTCAAACCCAGAGCTGTTGGACATGCTCCATGTAAACAGATCACAATCCCTATGAGCTACATGCTCCAGGGACCTAACCTTGTCACCTCAATAAACAGAACATGCTGTAGGGATAGATTCCTATCTCAGAGACATCCCATACTCTGGAACAAGCCACCTATCAATAGCAAACAAAGCTCCTCATTAGCAGTCGCCATGAATAATCCTGATGATTGGATGGGAGATAGGAAATACACTCCGGGAATCACCTCTGTGTCTCTGCTTGACAGGGGCACGTGAAATTAAATTACATGTGTGTCAAAGGCCAGGGTAGCGTATGGCTAGGCTTCTATTGGACCTAGGGCCAATAGCCTATTATCTACCTATGAACCGATGCACACCCACATGTACTTGTTGCAATAATTGTTATGTGAGGTTGACTGAGTGTGATGGTGAATGTGTTGGTGAATGTGTTAAAGTTCAGTATATGTGTGATAGCTTAGTGGGAAACTGATTCTGTCATGGTATTTTGTGCCCTAGCTCTGATCTCAGCAAAAGATGTGTATGTTATTGCTAGGCAGAAAAAGCAGTATGGCATACGGTCTGACGTAGTCCCTTGGTGTCGACTGGGGTATGTCATTGTAGGCTAAAGCAGTACATGTATGCTTATTAATTGGTACTGCTGGTGAATCCAAATCCCGTATGAACTGTAGTACTACCTGAAGCTGTAGGCCTAAACAGCACAGTATGGTGTATGTCCACATTGCTTGGAACCACTGTTTTGTGTGCTCCCTGTAGTCCTCACAGATTATATACCTCAGGCATAAGGTTTTTGTAAGTACTGACACACATTACTGTATGGTACACAGGTAAAGCTTATCTGGGTTGCCATACCTTTGTGTCTTGTATGTATGTCTGATGTGAGTGTGGGTATGCCTGTAACATGCCCTTGGTCATATGTGTGTCACAGGATATAAGGGTGTATCTAGCAACATGTATAGTCTAGTACAACAGTATGCCACCTATATTAATGAACGTGCACATATGTTAGGCAGGGGGTTGCCATCAACAACTAATGTGGTATACTGGTAATACTGTAACTGGACTTTGCAATCATTGCAATGGATGACATATTTCTTTATGCATTAGCTTGATATATACCTCCTGTGTCTAGGTGGTGCATTGTGTCACATACAGTGTGCCATGTACTGTTGTATAGTCTTACAAACTGGTTTATCTTTGTTGCTGCACAAAACATGGTTTGATATATAGAGCATGCCAGGCACTGTCAGGCAGTTGTGGGTTGAGCACTGATATGTGGTATTGAAAGTGTGCATCCTCTGATAGCCAATAAGTTGCTATATATGTCAGTTCAGTGATATCTGTACTTTAGAATGTTAAGTGTGCCACATGACTTGCTCACACATATTGTTTCATTGTCTTCCAGGGTCATGGCTTACCATCGCAACCTTACCTATAGCCTAGCAGAGGATGAACTGATAACAACCAGCCTGGTTCAGCACTACACCCTGCTGTTCTCAAGAACTAGCCAGGACCAGTATGAGCGGACTACACTGTGGCAAGATGTTGTCCATAGGGTAAATGACATAGGCATGTATAACCAGACCTATGAGCAGGTACACCATCACTGCAGTGAGTTACTTAGACATGTCCGGCAGCGTGCGTCTGATGTCCGTAGATAACAGCTTGCCACAGGTGGTGGGGGTAGCCATCCATCCCCCCCTCACCAGAGTGGAGGAGCTGCTCCAGAGCCTGGTGGCTCCTGGCCAACAACAACAACAGCAGCACACATGTATCATCATGGAGGCCGGAGCCACCCAGCGAGTTGACATGGAGTGTGCAGGTAACATGGCATATCTGTAAACTACTGTTATCTCTACTGGTAGATCATGCATATGTGAGATGCGTACTGTGTAGTTAGAAGATGTGGAGCCTTGTGTTGTGCAATACTGATAATTTGGAACATAATCTGTAGGCCTGTGACTGTCAACCATTGTACTACTGTAAGATTGCAAACCCACAGTAGCAATGCCACAGTTGTTGCCATTCACAAACTGTTTCATATCCTTGTAGGTCCTTCTGGTGTGACAGCAAGGCAGCTGACCCATGCTGGTGAGTGTGTTCTACATTTAATATTGCAAATTAAATGTGCATGTCATAGGTGAGGTGTAGGCCATGTACATGTAACACACCTATGCATAATGCATGCTGTGCATGTTTGCTGTGAGACTATGCACATCTCAGTAACATGAGAAGCTGCCTCAAACACATGCGATCCACAGAGCATCCCACACAATTGTGGCAACACTGTAGTGGACATTGGATAGGCAGAGTCAATACACATGCACACAACAAACACAACTTTGTCATACGCAATGCACGTTAATATGCTACACATGGCGTATTCAGATACCCGCTGTAAGGTCACACTCCAGTTTCCCAAATGTCATCCACACAACACACATAATATACCTGAGGGGTAGAGGCCTATCATGGGGCTGTGTGACACTCTTCAACACATAACACATTCATGTTAGGCAATGCTCCCTATTGGGCACCTTACAAACCCATGTAACAACTGGCTGTGAAATGGTGAATAGCCGTGGTACTGCAGTTCAGGTACAGCATGCTAGGTGCTGGTCTGGCACACATTAGTAGCCTTGAGTGACCACATGATGCTGCATGATGGCAACATCCCATCCAGTTACAGTAACCACAGTACTACACATAGCATGCATTGCTATGCACCTCAATGTTGTGTGTGTGCAAACATATGTACCTATACACAATATGCATAGCAATCACCATTTGTACAAAGTGAGACATATATGTCTTGTAATGCTATTGAGTGTATAGGTCACATGACAAACACTGGGTATGTGTGATGTTTAATGTTGCAGTTGTGTTGTAGCATGCCATGTCATGGCTGTCACTGGCATGTCCACAATATGTCCTACACTCACCATAACCACTGTACAATAGCTATGTTGAGCAATGGTATTCCATCAGGTATACATGCACCACTCATCCTGTGTGTATACATAGCATGCATGTGCTAAACCTGTGTCCACAATTATCTGCTAAAGACACAGATGCTCTAATCAGAAATGGATATCTCTGTGATACACAGATACACATCCAGCCATAGTATGTATACCTGTGAGTGATGGTGCACAGGACATTGCAAAGCATTTAATACTTGAACAGTAATGTTGTGTCCATGTACACATTGCATTCCAGGGTGAGGCCAATCACTAAACAACAACACACATGCATCTAAGCCATGTATACTGTTATTAGCAAGGACTGTCAACACTCGCACTGCATGCTGTTGAGCAACACACATCCTGCATGCTGACGTGTGATATGACTGTTTGGCTTGTGATACTGTACCCCACCATCAACCGCTACTGAGTATATTCTGGATTGCTGGTGGTGTGTGTGTGTGTGTGTGTGTGTGTGTGTGTGTGTGTATGTGTGTGTGTGTGTGTGTGTGTGTGTGTGTGAGTGTGTCTGCTTTAGTGAGGAGTGTATTTGTGTACATGTGTGCATGTGTGCATGTGTTCATGTGTGCATGTGTTCATGTGTTCATGTGTGCACGTGTGCATGTGTTCATGTGTGCATGTGCATGTGTTCATGTGTGCATGTGTGCATGTGTGCATGTGCTCCTGTGTGCATGTGTGCATGTGTGCATGTATGTATGTGTTCATGTGTTCATGTGTGCATGTGTTCATGTGTGCATGTGTGCATGTGTGCATGTGTTTCAACATCATGTACAGGTCGGAAAGTGTGTTTCCTGTCTTCCTCTCACAGGTGCTGAGGTTGGGCTGGTTCACTGCAGCAGGGATCCTGATGTCACTGAGCCAAATAGTGATAATGGGGATAGGTGTGTTGAGGCACAGGCATATTTGCCAGGGTCTGTCGTTGGGCCACCAATCGACAGTACACAAGTGTCCACCCCATCCATGCACACAGTCATACTGCCAATACATCCATCACCAATGCCCTTAGCTGAGGGACAGTGTACAGTTGGCATTGGCCAGGACAGTGTGGTATCTATGGCACATGCATCCCGACACAGCAGCCATACCCAGATGTCTATTACAGAAACACATAGGCAGATGTCCAGGGGTTCTCGTCAGAGCACTGCTGCTCATCATGCCCCTGGCAGACGTGCCACAGGTCTTACAACCTCACGCATGTTCCAGGCTGTCATGGATGCACAGGCACGTATGGAACGGTACACCAGACAGGGACTAAGGACACAGAGGGCACATAACACCGCTGTAATTGACAGTATCCGTGACCTAGCAGGTGCCATCCATAATTACATTGAGGTCACTGATAGACGTTGGGGTGAGACATTAGATGTCCTCTGCAATGTCATGTCCATGTGCCAGGACAGTGTGGGACGGTTGAGACGTCAACATGGATGTATGCCAGCAACATCAGCAGCTGGCAGTCGCCGCGGATGTCCCTCAAGTCACAGCCACTTCCATAGTGCCAGTACCAGCCCCAGCAATGTTGGGGGTGGGCTGTCCATAGACCGTCCTAGAAGACCACGTGCACCTGGCTCTGGACAGTCCCAGCAGGGACCTGGGTCCAGTGTACATCTGTCCACCTCTGAGGATAGTACCCAGTCTGGCTTAGTACCTGATACTGTCAGTAGCACACCTGCCAGGCACAGGTACCGTATCCGTGGCCAGAGATGGTGATCTGTAAAGCCTGACAGGTACAGTCTCTGGCTGTCCCACAAAACCCTGTATATGGCAGCCACATGTTGGAACTGTATGCATGCAGACACACACACAGAAACCAGACACCTAGGGCTAACACATACCCACACACATTACATCAACATTGGCCCATAGCAGTACTCTTGGCCCTCACACACACACACACACACACACACACACACACACACACACACACACACACACACACACACATATGTCGATTGTATGGCTCAATGTAGGGCTCTGGCAAACCAACAACACACCCTATGCATATGATGAAACCTGTGCCACCTCCTGTCATCTGTAACATTAATGCAGGAACAGGCTACCATGGTGCTGATGCACAGGATGACTTTATAGCAGTATAGCAATGTTAGCATGTTGTCAGCAGTAAAGTGTAATGATATCCTTGAAGGTGTAGCTGAGCAGGCATGATGCATTAAAGCTATGATTGTCAATGTAGTATTGTTTACACCAGTGTTAGTTCCTATAGTGTATTGTCCACCAACATGCCACTTGGCTGATGTGTGTAGTATTGGCAGCATGTGTTTGAGAGTGGACAGTACATGTGGGATGTGTGTAGCACAGATTTGCAGGTGTACATTTGTGAACATGGTGGAGGCACACTGTCTGCATGTACGTGCATAGTGGAGACATGGGCAGGGTGACATGCCCTGTATTACACAGTAACACTCCATAGTTCCTATTGGTGGCCAGTATGCATTGTACTACACACATTGTGGAACTTGAGTACACATGTGTGTCTGACATGGTTTGACACTGTGCTGTGGTTGATACTGCTACTATCTGTCATTGTTTTGCATTCTGGTAGTATGCATAACCTCAACAGCCTGACCATAAACAATCGTTAGATGATGTCTTGACAACTGATACACAGATGTAGGACACACAGTAACATTTGGATCCTTCAGGTACTATACTAGGCCAGTAACCAGTGGTATTCACCTGCACCCATTCCTGAGACCACTCCTGTTTGGCATATAGCTCTCTTAGGTACAAGCAATCACAGTAAGGATATGTCTGTCCATGTCTGGAAATGCATACTGTGGCCTATAATGCATTCTCAGGATGACACACACATCCTCCACAAGGGTATCATACAGACAGATACCTGTTGTCAAATCCATGCTGTAATGCTATAAGCCAACTAAAGCACAGTCATCCACCTTTACAAAACATAGTATTCCCACAGTACCACATAGGTAGTAGCCACTAACATGTTGAACAGGTACTGATGTGTACATGCAGCCAAGTGTTTCATCATCTGTCCCTTGGTAATCACATTTCCAAAGGTATTTTGAAATACCTTGGTGGAGCACATAAGCAATAAGGGGTCTGCATGCATATCCACAAAGGTTGTTCTACACCTATAATGAATAGCCATCATTGACAGACTTTGCTGCATTTGAACAGGTCTGAAATATACCTCAGCCATAAACCCTCACTCACACTATTCAATAGAAACCGTAATGAGTGTGTGTTACATGGATGACCTAGGCCAGGGATCACTGCAGTGGCTGGGCTTGTCACAAGCATACAGATGTGACCTAAGGTCTGGAAAGTGGCAGCACACTCTGGCAAAGATGACATATGTGTTCATGGAGAAAGCAGGGTTCCCACCTATGAAATAATTGAGGTCACATGTACATATATGTATTTGCCACACAGCTACCTGACATGTGCAATGCACATACTGTTGTTATACTGATATGTCATACAGTAGTAAAAGCAAAACCCACAACACATTGACCAACAGTGCCACACGCATACCAATTGCAGGATTCAAACCCCTACCTAACTACTGTATGATAACAGAGCAGTACACATTATTACTACGTGCTATACACATTAATGGAAGTTTTTCTTTCCACAGGTATATTTGTAGGATGGGGACATCATCAGACTTGACAAAGATAAGTATACCACTTTTAAGGTGTTTTAGTAGTCTCCAAAAAGGAGGTTGCTAACTACTGTATAACACTGGAGGAGTGCGCATTCATGCAACATGTTACACACATTACTGCAAGCTTTCCTTTACACAGGTATATTTGTAGGATGGTGACATCATCAGACTTGACAAAGATAAGTATACCACTTTTAAGGTGTTTTACTACTCTCCAAAAAGGAAGCTTTTCTTCAAGGAGATCACACACAAGCACACTCAATTATCAAGTGCAGGATTCAAACCCCTACTTAACTACTTTATGATATTGCAGGAGTGTGCATTAACACAGCACGCTACATACATTACTGCAAGGTTTTTTTACACAGGTATATTTGTAGGATGGTGACATCATCAGACTTGACAAAGATAAGTATACCACTTTTAAGGTGTTTTAGTAGTCTCCATAAAAGTTGCTTCTCTCAAAGGAGATCACACACAAACACAGTTGTCAAGTGCAGGATTCAAAAACCTACCTACTTTATGATACTAGAGGAGTATGCATTTACACAACACACTATACACATTACTGTGAGTTTGCCTTTCCACAGGTATATATGTAGGATGGTGACATCATCAGACTGGACAAATTGGGTTACATTAGGTGACATTAGGTGGGCTACATAGAAGGAATTTCTAAACACTTTGGCCATGTGATCATCAAAGGAGAGTTTACTATCTCCCTGGGTCCCCAGGGCCATAATTACTTTCTCCATACATACTGAATTACCACCTATGTGGTAATTTGTGTGCACTTTGTTTTATCCAAAGGGGATGCCTATGCATTCTTTGGCATTCTGCTTGAGGGCATTGTTTTGACACCAGGTATCTGTCTCTGTAAGACCCTTCTGGAGGATGTCTGTGTCAGCCATAGAGTCGATTATGGACCATAGTTAGCAGTCATCTGCAAACCTGTTCAGCCATACTCCTCCTGTGCTTGTGTGTACCTCTGAGCAGTATCTACTGAACAGGTGGTGTCCCAGGACCAAGACCTGTGGGATGCCATTTGTGACTGGTTTATAGTCGGACATGGCAACCGCAACTCTGAACATGTGTGTTTGATCTGTGAGCCAGTTGGCCACCCATCCTGTGACATAGCTGTTAATGTTCAAGCTGGTAAGCTTGTCCATGATGACAAAGTGGGGAATGGTGTCAAAAGTCCTTAGTGAGGTTCAGGTGGGCTGTGTGGACTACTTTCACCTCCATCTATGTCCTTGGTAACTGTTTCAAATGAGTCAACTAGGTTTAGGAGGCAGGATCTGCCTTTAACAAAGCCATGTTGGGTAGAGTCCAGTGTCTGCACGTCCCCAATGTCTCTCTTTATGGGTTCCATGATCATTTGCTCAATAGCTTTACAGCTGAGTAGACCTATAGGGCAATGGTTTCCAGGTTCTGTTGTGGCACCCCATTTGTGGAGCTGGATGACTGTTGGTGTATGCCATTCTTTGGGTACATAGCCTGTGGTAAGGTTGAGTCTGGACAGTGGATGTAGGTGAGGGTGTAGTTCCTTTTGGAGCTGGTGTAAGACGCAGCCAGGAACAGCATCCTGTCCCATTGATGCTGTGTTCTTAGCTTTGGAGAGGGCTGTCTTTACCTGCCTGTCCATGAAGTCTGGGGCTCTGCATTCTTCTGGGATGGACACAGGCCTTTTTGGGGGTGATGGTGGTGGAGTTTGCACTGAATCTGTCCCCCAGGATGTGGGCAATGTAAGTTGGTTCAGTGTATTTCTTGCCATTTGTCAGTAGCTGACAGCATATTTGGAAGTTGCCACCTAAATGTTTGGTATAGCTAACAAAGGATTTGTGGTTGTTATTCTTACATTCCTTGGCAATTTGTCTTTAGAAACTGGCCTTGGATTATTTTATGAGCGATCATTGTGTCTTCCTAATAATGATCAATGATGCCTTTCCTTTTGTGAAGTTTGCTCTATCATGTGTTGTTTTCCTCCTTCTGTTGTATAGCTTTTTTATGGGTGACAACCACCAGATTTGTTTCTTGTTTTTGGAGGAGTGCATCTTGGTTTTATTTGGCATGTCTCAATCCCTGCATCACTGTAGATGCTCATAGAATGTACTTGTAAATGATTCGGCAGATTGTATAGCATTATCCTATAGCAAGGGGGCTTTGGAACTTTCCACTTTGGTCTTGGGAAGTGTGCAGTTTGCTTTTGAAAATGTCTTCACAGTGGTTTCCTTGACTGGGGTGGGGGGGTGGGATGTGGATGTCCAGTGTAATTACTTTATGATCTGATATTACCAGCGAGGGGTTTATCTCTGTCGTGAAACACTGGTACCCCATGTTGGTGATGATCAGGTCCAGTATGTTGTCACCTCTAGTGGGCATGGTGACCAGCTGTTCCAGGGCATTTGAATTTTTAAACTCTAGAAAACATTGGGCAAAGGACATTGTACACAAGTAATTCTCCCACTCAGTGTTTGGGTAGTTGTAATCTCCTCATATAATGGTGTTTGATAGGACCTTTATATTTTCCACTGTTCTCAGGAATACTGAGTGAGGTTCCTGAGATAAGGTAGGTGATCTGTAGCAGGCTACAATCTGATAAGCAGCTTTTCCCAATGTTAGTTGCACTTGCATGGTCTCCAAGGCCTCATGCTGTGCCACTAACCTGAAGGTGTGGGTATCCCTAAGGTAAATGGATACACCTCTTACTTTTGTATTTCACTAGTGGTTTTGGGGCCGAAGATCAGAGGAATTGTGAGTGTTTTATGAGGAGCATGTCCAACAGCTCTGTGTTTGACATAGCTTTGTATGTTAGGCAGAGATCACCTCTTAGTAGGCGATATGCGAAAGAGTACAGCTGGAGCATTTTGAGATGGTCTGTGTATGGCATGTATTTCAGCCCACTAATGCTCTTTGTGAGGTATTGCTGCAGGCTTTCCAGTTGTTGTACATGTCTTGTGAGGTACATAGAAAAAGGGGCGTTGTACTCCATTATGGATCTAGTGAGTGATGAGTAGAGGGGAACAATGTCCTCTTCTATTCTGCATGAGACACCTTTTGTGATGAGGTGTGCCACATAGAAGGATTTCCTGACTACTGTGGGGGTGTGATTATCACAGGTGTGTCCACTGTCCACCTGTGACCCAAGGTCTCTTATCACACTTTCAGTGTTAAGTATACTACTGCCTATGTTATAATTCATGGCTACAGAGTTTTTACCAAAGGGGATGACAATGCACTTTTTGGCATTGAGCTTGAGCCCATGGCTTTGACACCAGCCATCTGTCTTAGTGAGGCCCTTTTGTAGGATGTCCACATCTTTAGTATTTACAATTATGGCTCCTAGTTGCAGTCATCTGGAAACTTCATTTGCCACAGACCTTCCATGTTAAAGTTTAATTCAGGGAAGTAGACACAAAACACCCTGGACTGGGCCCTGTGGGTCTGCATTCATCACTGGTCCAAAGTCATACTTGGAGTCTGCTACTTTCACAGTGTGTGTTCTGTCTGTAAGCCAGTTGGCAACCCATCTTGTGACATAGCAATTTATACCTAGTTTAGCAGGTTAATGTATAATTCCAGAGTGTGGGATGGTGTTGAAAGCCGTGGCAAGATCTACATAGGCTGTGCAAAACACCTTACCCTTGTCTACGGTTGTGGTGACTGCTTCAATGTCATCTCTCCGGTTTAGGAGACATGATCTGCATTTTTCAAACCCAACATGGTTGTGGTCCAGAGTTTGGAGATTACCAATGTCTTTTTTTATAAGTTGTATGATGATCCTTTCCATGGCCTTGCAGAGCAAGCTCATCAGGCTAATGGGGCACTAGTTCCTTTGGTCCGTGGTGTCTCCACCCTTGTGTAGTGGGATAACCATCACTGTGCACCATTCAGCAGGAACAAAGCCTGAGGTGAGGCTATGATTGAACATGGTACATCAGTGTGGTGCCTGTTCGTTCTGTAGTTTGTGTAGAACACAGCCTGGGAAGTTATCTAGTCCCATGGATGCTGTGATACTGACTTTGGAGAGTGTTATTTACCTGTGCAGCTGTGATGACAGCAACTTGGCAGTCTTCCTTTATAGAGATGTGCTCTTTCATGGGTGAAAGGGGAGTAAGGTTAACACTGATCCTATCTGCCAGGATGTTGGCAATATCAGTTGGGTCTGTATATTTAGTGCCATTGAGCTGTAACTCAGAGCAGATCTGAGTGTTGCCATGATATGGACTTGTCTGCTGGGCAGAGATCTCCTGAGTAGACAGTATGCAACAGAGTACAGATTGAGTTAAATTCAGTCTTGTTGCATGGGGCAACTGTTTGAGGCCAGTAATCCTCCTGTTGAGGTACTTCATTGGTCTTTCCAGCTGCTGAAGGTGCCTAGTCAGATTCATCGCAGGTGTGTTGTGGTACTCTTTGATGGGTCTGATGACTGATGAGTAGAGGCAACCTCCTTTGACCTGCATGCAAAGACCTTGGCAGTTTGTTGGAACACATAGCATGATTTTCTGACCTCTTTGTGAATGTGTTTCTGGAAGCACAGATGACTATCCACATTTGTCCATAGATCCCTTATTATCACCTCCATATTTAGGGTGTTGGCACCAATGTGGTATTTGTATGACTGTAGCACGAGGACATACTTTTGACACCACATCTGTCCAACTGAGACCCTTTTTAAGGATGTCTCTGTTGTCCCAAGCATTGATTATGACAACATTTTGGCAGTCATCCACAAAATTTGCTAAACATAGCCCTCGTGTGTTTGACTGTATTTCTGAAAAGTATACACCAGACAGGAGGGGTCCCAGGACTGAGCCACTGGGGACAGCAGTTGTTACCAGCTTGTACAGAAGACCACAATTCTTACCTTGTGTGATCTATCTGTGCCCCAGTTGGCAATCCATCAGATGACAGACATATTTATGCACAGGTTGTTGATTTTGTGGATACGACATGTGTCTGGGATGTTGGCAAAGGGCTTTTCAAGGTCTATGTGGGATGTGTGTAGCTCATTTCATTGATGTATGTCCTGGGTGACTGCCTTGTAAACAGTCTGGCAGGTTTGAGAACCATGATCTGCCCATGACCAAACCGTAATTGGTAGGGTTGGGTGTTTGTAGGCTCTCAATAGCTCTGTTTATGAGTTCCATCATGATGGACTCCATGGCCTTGCAGATCAGGCTTAATAGGCTTATAAGACAATAGTTCCCATGTTCTGTTGTGCACCAAACTTGGGGAGTGTGTCAAATGTTGCTGTAACACATTCAACAGTTTCATATGCTGTACAGAAGGTGAGTCTCAACAGACTATTCAGGTGCAGGGTCTGTTTGTTCTGGAGTTCACTTATGACACAGCTAGGGAAACAATGTAATCCCATAGATGCCATGTTTTCAGGTTTGGAGGGAGCTATTTACCCATTCTCTATGTCATATCTGTGCTTTCACAGTCTCCAGGTATGATGATAGGGCCTTTTGTCAGTGAGAGGGTGGTATGTATGTATGGGCCTGTCTGACAGGATGTTGGCAATGTCAGTCATTTACAGTTTGCACTGACTCAGGACATATATGAGTGTACATTGCTATTTATGACATAGTGGAAGGAAGCGTCATGGTTCTCTATGGATGCCTTCACAGATTCTTTTGCCAGAACATGGATTGGATAATATTTGGAGTGCACATTGTTTGTTGATGGTAGTGATTGCAGGTTTATTGATCTTCTTTGCTTTTTCACTTTCTGTGAACAACTTAAGTACTTGTGGTACATAGTTTGATTATGACAGCGATCCAATATATTATATGTGTCTGTTTTCATATAACTGTGTGCACAAGGCAGAATTGATGAATAGTGACAGGTTCCTGGGGTGAAACATGCAACTGCCAGATATGTGTGGCCCACTGCTGTACTCAGACATGGCCTAGGTGTGTGAGCATGCCCAGTATGACCTTTCAGTGTGCTGCTGAATGAAATCCACTGCATTTGTTGAAGTGTGTGAGCATGCTCGGTATACACATTTATACTGTATGTGTGAGGACAATCAAGTTGTATTTTTACTGCAGGGCTCACCTTTCTGTCATAACTCAACAGGGATCATGCTGTGCCTGCAGGGCTTCCATGAGACACTTTGCATAGACTTATCAACATTTCTACATACAGGGGGGACAGCTATTCTTTGTACATTTCTACCCGGGGGCACACCTGATTGTTATTGTGGGTGTACATAGGATGAGGGGTTCACCTGACACTTATACACATTTGCTAGGCCTGCACTGATATGTAAGGTACACCATTTCAGTCTGTACTGTTGCCTATCATACTGCCTTGAGGCATACTACTGTACTATCGGTCTTAGCATCCAATGTCACGTATATTAAATTGCAACTTCATAGCCTACCCAACCCACATCACACCACCTGGCCTGCTATTCTTTGTCTGCATAGGCCTGTGGGGGGGGGGGTTACCCATATGCCTCTTTAGGGCCATGATACAGCATTTCTTTGTGTTTGCATTAGTGTACAATTGTCCTGCTATGTCTGTGCTAGTGCAATGCTGTCATGGCTTAATGGTTCAGTTGTGTGGCTATAGTGCACAGTATCCTGGATTCGGGCCTTGTCACAGCTTTTTATTTTCATGCTGGGAATACCAGACTGCTTAAGGAACAGAACTGCAAATATAAGCATGTTTACCTGACTTTGCTCAACTTTGCCCGACCTTACACAACATTGCTCAACGTTGCCCAACGTTGGGCTAGTTAGCGCAGGCAATTTTGTTTACATATATAAAATAGTGGTAAAAGCTGCTTAGCACTGCTTTATATTGCTTAAAACATGGCAATCATGCCTCAGGTGGTGCTGCAGGGCTACCTATGTTGGATGCATATGGTACACTCCCTATACATGTTTGAAAACAGGTAGTGTCAAGTTAGGCATCCCTTTTATTTTATGTGCGAGTCAGAGAGAGGTATCATTTCCAGGGTTCCTATTGAGCCAGTGTATGTGCTATGCATTGCCTCTTTGCCAAGGCCAAGGCATACTAGGCACGCCTCCTTCTGCCTACTGGGGCAGGCTCAGGTTGTTCCTCCTCTGAGTCACGCTGTGCTTGTGATGGCCTTGGCAATGGTGGGGGGCTGATTGGCCCTGCCCCATGCTGTTCCTGCTGCAGTTGTTTTCGCAGGATCATATTGTGTAGCATGGCACATACCATGACAATTTGGGTACATGTAGTTGGTGAGTACTGCAAGGCTCCACCAGATGTCTCCAGGCACCGGAACCATGACTTGAGCATCCCAAACACACGCTCGATTACATTTCGTGTTTGTGCATGTGCCTCATTATGGTGTTCTTGTTCAGGTGTGTGTGCATTTCTGATGGGTGTCATCAGCCACGGCTCCAGTGCATATCTAGCATCCCCCACTAGGTGACCATCAGGGATGTCCCCATTGGCAAATGTCTGGCACAGCTGTGTCAGATACCAGATATGGGAATCGTGGTAGCTTCCAGGGCAGCCAGCACACACATTCAGTATTATGCCCTGGGCATCGCACACGACCTGGCAGTTGATGGAGAGGAAGCCCTTGCGGTTGATGTAGGCTCTACCCCGCTCACCGGCTGGTGCTTTGATGTGTATGTGCGTGCAGTCAATTGCACCCACTACCTCAGGGTATTCTGCTATTTGCTGGAAGAGATGCATATTGCTGGCCAATGCCTCATGGGAATTGAGGAAATATACATGATCACTGACATGTGCTGACATGGCATTCAGGAACTGGTGTAGTACCCTGGATGCTGATGCCTGTGAAATCCCCATTATATCACCAGTTGGTCTCTGGAAGGTACCTGTTGCTAGTATTCTTAGGCCGACACATACCTTAGTTTCCACTGGTTTGGGTTCACCTCTGTTGGTTCTGTGTGTGAGGCATGGTCTGCACAGCTCACAATTTGCTGCAGGAGGTCTCTGCCCACTCTATAGCGCTCCACTATCTCCAGCTCATGTAGCCCCTGGTAGGTTACCCTGGGTCTGTACACTCTTCTCCGTCTCCTCACTGTGGATTGCTCAGCAGCATTCGCAATGGCACCACCCTCAGCATCTTGCACATGTTGCCTTATAATAGCAATGGCAGCCCCTAACATTTTTTGTCTGAGTTAAGATTTTTAAGTTTTCACTCTCTTTGTATACTGCAGTGTTGCAGTGTTTCTGAGAAAAACATGGGGGAATGTTGTTTGCAAAGTTTTAAGTGCTGGCTGACCTGGGCTAGTGTACTGCCTGTGTAATTGGCTGATTCTGATTGATTTCACCTGGCAGTTCTGCTAGTTCTCCTTGATTAACTTCCTACTACTTCTTTTCCTTACTTTTCCCTTTCTGTTTCTACAGGAGGCAGTGCCATGCAAACAAATGCAAATACACACACACACAGGCTTACACAGGCTTAGGCGGGTGCACACGTGCACACACAGTGTAAGCACGTTTGCAAAAAAATTCAGTGATATCCATGGCGTGCACCGTTTCTGGGTTTCAGTTAAAACTACTGTAGACATGCCTCTTCCAATCCTAAGTAACTCACAGCAAACACAAGCCACTCTGCTCCAATGAGCTTACAGTCTTTCATAAATACCCCCTCATGATGTCACTTATCATCTACTCTACTACTCCCCTACTCCTACACTTACAGTCCAGGGACATGGCTCACATGCCAGGAAAAATTGGGATTCACTATCCTTATCTTCATTTGCATAGGATTGCCTACTAATGCTTGGTTACATCTCTCAAACTGAGCTTCCCCCCTTAGCAACCACTACTCAGTAGCCATGTTGTCTTCAGCCTGCCATTCACCTGCATGGCAGAAGAATATTTTTAATAAGAATGCCTATTTTTGGCTTTTTTTTTCTGGTTTTTAAAGCACCGCACATTTGCACGGCACTGTGCTACACTTAAACATCAGAGATCGGGGAAATAAAAATTGATTTTTATTAATTTTCAACCGATCAAAATGCCAATGGCCTTATATTTGGCCATTGGCATGCTTCCTCAACTGGAGGCATCCTTTATTTGGAGCTTTCATAGCTCCGTTTTGCTATTTGCAGAACGGTACTCCGTTACCAACTGAGGACATTTCTGCACATAACTCTACTCTTCCATGGACAGGTTAGCGTTTCCTGGATCGCAAAATTACCTCATTTGCATAGTTTTCAGCAGCAAATGAGGTAATTTGCATAACATGACACTGTCCTTGCAAGAGTAGTTTTAGGAATCTCTCATGCAAGCCCCTGCCGGCTGTTGCTGGATCGCTCGGCAGACATATTGGCTGTCTGCTGGCTTACACTACTCTTAGACTCTGTGCAAGCCTTCGTGAATCTGGCCCATATTCTGAAAACATTTTCAAATAAGAAACTATAAAGAATCATGAATGAAACTTAAAAATACTAACAGAAGAAGATAATGAGAGAATGGAATAAAATATTGCAATGACAGAATTAAAAAAATTAAAAACAGTAAATGTAGAAGCAGCTACAAGTTTAGACAGAACTGAGTATCTAATGTATAGAGATATGCAAGAATTCCAAAAATAATAGATCGGATGTTGTTAATCTTCGTTCATTCCTTACTGATGGGTTATCGGTTCCATCCTCGGAAACAAGCCAGCCAATATCAAGCTCACGTCAGCCAAAAACTCTCAAGCCAAGGTCCTACCCAGAATGCTCATTTCTGTGATAACTCAGATCTCATTTGCCGCATTGCTGAACAGCTGTGTCAAGCCACTCTTTCAGCTAAGTGTTTATATATTGTTATTACTCTAAAATTTTTTTCTCAAAAGTTTATTCTAATGTTTTCCTACCCTTTCCCACACTTACTATCTCCTTTTAGTCATTTCCTTTTATTACCCTCTTTTCTTTCCTTGTGGTAATTCTCCATTACCATCGTTGGTAATCTTTCCTTTTCTCTTTTTACCCTTTTCTTGGGTAGCCATTATTCTTCATTTTGCTACTGTGTTTCTTCTCCACACCAGCTGTGTTGGATAAGAAAAGTTCCTTTGGTTTCAAGCAGTGCATGGATTGCAGCCATAAGTTACCACTTTCTGAAGACCATGACTTATGTGTCTACTGTCTTAATGCCTCGCAATTGACTGTAGATCCTCCATGTGGGATTTGTAAAAACTTCTCTGCCAGGACTCTCAACAAGAGGAAAAATTAGCAAATTTTGAAAGGTTTCCTCAAGTCTCCTTTCTCTGAGGCTATTTCTGGGTTGGATGGCTCACCCCTCCTGTTAAACCCCACAAGAGGTGTTCTTCCTCTTCTTCATCAAAGTCACTCCCTTTTTCTCCCTCTGGAGATTGTACGAAGTTGACTCACAAGAAGGTGAAATTGATTACTACTCCAGCGCTGCCACCTGTGACCCTGTCGGCTCCAGGCTCGGCACCACCCCAAATGATCCTGACTACAGCCATGTCTCCTTTATTATATCGGCACTGGAGTTCCTGGTGCAGACAATTATGGTTCCGACAATTCTGTTGCAACCCCTAATGGCACCATCAATACAGGTTCAGTCCCCTTCGGCACTGTTGGCACAGTTACCTTTGGCTCCAATTATGACTCTTCTGTACTCCACAGCACAGACTTTTTCGGCACCGACATGTACTTCGGTGTAGTCCTTCTTGCCACCGTCCTTATTGCTGGTGCAGACACTTTCCACTATGACACCGTACCCTTTAGGGCAGATCTTTGCCTTTACTGTGCACACACCTTCAGCTACTATGGTGCTGACTTCTTAGGCGCAGACCTTTTCCATACCATTTTCTTTGGTGCAGACTTCCTCGGCTCTGAGCTCTGCACCTATTGAATTAGCAAGGACCAAATACTCTCCTCCATTAGATCCTTTTGTGAGCAGTCATTATAGTCCTTTACTAGAAAGGCCAGAATCACCATCAGCTTTCTCCATGAGGTCAACCAAGAGTCTTTCTGAGCCGGATATGTTGTGGCTTGCTGCCCAGTTGCTTGTGGCCAGAAGACTCTCTCATTCAGTTGAGCGTATTTTGCCTGAAACACCAACATATACTCCTCCTTCGACTTCCACTCAAGTCTTGAAGCCTATTACTCCGACAGCAGCTTCCCTCCCTCTGACTCCAATAATGGATCTCACTTTGGAACCAGAGTCGTCCTTGTGGCCTTCGGTACACTGGGCATTGGGGTCTTCTCAGGCCAGTGGCTGTGCTATTGGGGAGGGCATTCCTGGCTCCACGCCAATTTTTTCTATGGCTCCTTCCAGGGATGCTCTCTCTCTTATGGTTCACGGTCCTCTTGAGACTCCTGGTCTGGAGGCAGGCTCATGGGGCAGGATGTGACCCCGGTTCCAAAGTTGTCATGCTCAGTTCCAGGCTCTCATCCCTCCTTGGGTGGGCCAGCCTTCCAGGCCATGGTGAGGGTGCTTGCCTCCACTGGCAAAGCTCATTTGTCGGAGTCCTCTCCCCACTCTGTGCCACAACTGCCACAAGCTTCAACTCCAGGACACCGGACACAAGACACTCAGGTCTCTCCTCCTCAGGAGACCCCCTCTTTGCAGTCTTCCCCAGAACCTCTCATTGAGGTAGCACCCCGCAAAGCATCATGTAAGAAGAAGCACATGGACTCCACTGAGGAGTCATTGACTGAAGATATGGATTTTGATGATGGGGAAGGGTCCCCATGGTCACCCCTGATGAGGTGTCCTTTGGTGACATCCTCAAATTCCTTAGACAGAGGGGTGACTGGAAGCCCTCTAATCCTTCCTGTGAGGAATCTGTATTCCTGCAGGCTTTTCTTGCCCGGCCCTCTACCTCCTGGGTCACCCCGCCTGCCGATGAGCTCATCCAGCTCATCGTGCAGCATGCATGGAAGGCTTCTGATACCATGGAAGCGATACCTAAGAGGTCAGATAAAATATTATCACCCCCTGTTGAGCACCCCTACTGGTCATGTAGTCTTCCAGTAGATGCTATGGTGGTGGCAGCTGCTACTAAGTAGGATTTGGCAATTGAGAGCCAAACTGTCTATTTGCCCAACAAGGAGTCCCAGGTGATTGACAGATTAGGGAAGCATATGTCTGCTTCATCAACCTTCGCTTTAAGGTCTTTGAATTATTTGGCACATTTTGCCAGACTTCAGGGAGATCTTATCAACCAGCTCTCTGAAACCTTGGCAGGACCTGTTTCTGATGAAGTCCGTGATAATATGGCTTCTCAGATAGCCACCCTAGAGTCCATTTCCAACTCTTCCATGCATCTTATTTCTCACGCTATGGAAGGGGTGGCTAGAGTGGTGGGCACAGGTATAGTCGCCAGATGACATGCTTGGATGCACCTTTGTTACTTTGCAGACTCTTTTAAGGCTTCCTTCTTGAATGCCCCTATAGAGGCCACTTCTTTGTTTGCCCCTAAAGTTAAGGTACAGTGTGAACAAGATGGCAAGACCTTGTCTGCCATTGGTGTCAGACACTCCATGCATGAGCGATTCTATTCCAGAAATCAGAGGAGTAGAAAGATCTGGCACAAGAACTCACAGGGTTCTTTCTGGGATGCACGTGCCGAGTTTTCCCCTAGAGACAGAGGGGAAAAACTCCAATGGAAGACTCCCCTTTCGAGGCAGAGACGGTCTGCGAAACCGGAGTTCCAGAGATTCTTTCTCTGGCCAACCCTATCTGTGCTTCTGAAGCATTGCCCAACTGCTCACCTCTGGAAGTGATCAGGGGTTGTTTCTCCTTGTTCCCTTCTGCATGACAAAGCATAACAACCGACTCTTGGGTACAATGGATTATATCCAGAGGCTATCACATCCCCTTCAATATTTGTCCAGTCTCATAAAGAGTGTTACCTGACATTCCACCCAGTCAAAGGGAAACAGCAGCACATGAAATCAAAAAGCTGCTACAAAAAAGAGTCATCCAAACGGTCGCCCCACAACAGATAGGATCCGGATTTTACTCAAGGTTCTTTTTAGTTTCAAAAAAGACAGGGGACTGGAGACCAATTCTGGATCTCAGTACACTAAACAAATTTGTAAAAACAGAGAAATTCCAGATGTTCATGGTTCAGTCTATCCTTCCTGTTCAGGAAGACGATGATTGGATGTGCTCTGTAGATCTTCAAGATGCGTACTACCACATAAAAATGGACAAATGCTCATGAAGATATCTCCTCTTCCATATAGGAGCCAGTCACTACCAGTTGTGAACCCTGCCCTTTGGTCTCTCTACAGTCCCCAGAGTGTCCACAAAATGCATGGCAGTGGTTATCACTTACTTGCAACTTCAAGGATTCCAGGCATTTCCATATCTAGACGACTGTCTCCTTACTGCCCCCACCAAGCATCTACTGGAAGAAGCCCTGCAGTATACTCTCTTAACCACTCAAAGCCTGGGAATCACTATAAACTGGAAGAAATCCAACAAAACCCCAACTCAGTCTTTGGAATTTATAGGGGTACTATTGGACGCGAGACATTTCACAGCATCCCTTCCAAAACACATACTTCAGAGAATAAGACAACAAGTTCAACCGCTGCTCTGTCACCACAAATCCCCAGCTCAATCTGTACTTCAGCTATTGGGGTCAATGGCAGCTTTGATTACCATTGTTCCTCTAGCCAGATTCCACATGAGACTTCTTCAATGGCTACTTCTCACTCAGTGGTACCCTCTACAACATTTTTTGTCTTTTCAAATAACTGTAACTCAGAGAAGCAAGCAATATTTACTATGGTGGATGTCTTGAAATCCCCAACAATGGTCTCGCCCTTCAACCACCATCAACTGATAGCCACAGTGACCACGGATGCCTCCCTGATGGGGTGGGGGGCTATGTCAGGAAAACTCAGTCCAAGGCACCTGGTCAGAGATAGAGGCCCTTTTGCATGTCAATGTCTTGGAACTGTGGGCAGTGCTTTTAGCATTGTAAACATTTCACTCCATCCTTCCATCAGGGACTATTGTGATCCAATCAGACAATATGTCAGTGGTTTGGTACCTCAACAAACAGGGGGGTACCAGATCTTACCCATTATGCCAAAAGGCCCTGAGAATATGGCAATGGGGATAACTCACAATCTGCTTTCTAATTGCAACGCACATTCCTGGGAGCTCCAAAGTGATAGTGGACAAATTAAGCAGGTGCATTCTACAGCCTCATGAGTGGTCCCTCAATCCTATGATAGCAGCAAAAAGTTTCAACCACTGGGGTCAGTCTTGCTGCAAACTATTTGCCTCCCCAACCAACTACAAGTGCAGCAACTACTTTGCCCTGATCTCCCCACTGGGACAGTCACCAAGAGATGCTCTCATCCATGCTTGGCCCTCAGGTCTTCTTTATATCTATCCTCCTCTCCCCTTCATCTCCCAATTTCTAAAGAAACATGACAGTTGAAGAGCAAAGTGATCCTCGTCGCTCTATATTGGCCTCAACAAGTCTGTTTTCCCTTCCTCAGGCCTCACCTGCTAGATCAACCGTGGATTCTCAATCCATCCCCAATGTTGATCTCTCATCCACAGGGTCTGATTCACCTCAATCTAACAACCCTGAAACTGACAGCTTGGTTTCTCCACCTCCTATGATTCCCAGGCATGAAAACCTTTTGTCCCCTGTGTGCAATATTGTTATTGCATCTCATAAATCATCCATCAGACTAATCTATCTTAACAAATGGAAGAGGTTCTCTCTATGGGCAGCAGATAAGCAAACAGACCCCTTGTTAGCCCCGGTCTCAGTGGTATTGGATTACTTATCACATCTTTTCCATTCTGGGGTGTCTGTCTCTACTATCTGTGTACATTTAGCTGCCATCTCAAATTTTAATATTGGTTTTCATCATTCTTTACTTATGTCACACAGGCTCTGTAAGACTTTCTTGAAAGGGGTTATCCACCTTAAACCTCCCTTTAGAGAACCCGTACAACCTTGGGATTTGGCTTTGGTTCTGCAAGCTTTAACAGCTCCACCCTTTGAACCTGTGTCTTCTTGTGATGCAAGATATCTCTCTTGGAAAACTTTGTTTCTGACTGCAATCACATCGGCCAAGTAATTGTCAGAACTTCAGGCCTTATGCATCAAACCTCCCTATCTTGTCCCCTGTTCCTGAGGCTTTTGGCTTTGGTTCTGCAAGCTTTAACAGCTCCACCCTTTGAACCTGCATCTTCTTGTGATGCAAGATATCTCTCTTGGAAAACTTTGTTTCTGACTTCAATCACATCAGCCAAGTGATTGTCAGAACTTCAGGCCTTATGCATCAAACCTTCCTATCTTATCTTCCATAAGGATATGGTAAACCAGTTCTTCATTTTTACTAAAAGTGGTGTCAGAGTGATCTATAAACCAGTCTGTTGATCTCCCAGTGTTCTTTCCTAACTATTCTAAGAAGGGAGAGTATTGCCTGCACTCCCTGGATGTTCATAGGCAAATACGTTTTTATCTGGACAGAACAAAATCTACCCGTAAATCAGACCAACTGTGTCTGGCTTTTCCTGGACCTAAACAAGGTCATTTTGTATCAAAAGTTACAATAGCTTCATGGTTGAGAAACTGTATCACTTTTATCTACAACAAAAGCAATCTCATCTTGCCTCATAGAGTCAAAGCACATTCTACAAGATCTATGGCAGCTTCAGCAGCTTTCTATGCTAAGGCGTCCCTCAATGATATTTGCTCAGCTGTAACTTGGGCCAAAACTCATACCTTTATTCTTCATTACAAATTGGACTTGGTCTACAGAGGTAGAGCTTCCTTTGGCTCCATGGTGCTCAGGAATGTCCTTCCATGAGGACCACCCATGAATACAGGTAGCAGGGGACTTTGTCCCATCAGTAAGGAATGAACAAAGATTAACAACATCAGATAAAGAAGTTATGTGTAGCATAACATTCCATCTGTGTTGTTGATCTTCGTTCATTCATTACTTCCCACCCTCCATCCCTCTTCTGGAGGTTCTTGGTTGATCTCATGTACTCCTTTCTTGTAGGTCTGTTATGACCAGAGGTAGCCTTTTATCTACCAACGTGCAAACTCGATCTGAGGTAACAGGAAGCAGAGCATTCTGGGTAGGACCTTGGCTTGAGAGTTTTTAGCTGATGTGAGCTTGATATTGGCTGGCTCAGTTCCGAGGACAGAACCAATAACCCATCAGTAATGAATGAACAAAGATCAACAACACAGACGGAACATTATGGTAAGACATAACTTCTTTTTTTAAAAGTGATGAATGAGTGGTTCAGAAAATGGGTAAATGATGAAAGAATATGTATGGGTGCAATGAAATTTATATGAAAAAAAGGAGAAAGACTAGATATAAAATACTGGAGACCACTAGTGTTGAACAATGTTGAATATAAGATTTTTATGAAGACAGTAGAAAAAAGAATAGTAAGCAAAGCTAACCAGATACTGAATGAAACAATTTTTGGAATAAAAGCCAAAGGGAGTCAAAAACTTTTAAGGATAACAGAAGAATTATTAGATGATGTAATCAACAGAAAAACAGAATTGAAAATATTAATAGGGGATGTGAGTAAAGCATTTGATAAGATGCATCATGAAATACTATTTACAATTTTTAAAGAATATAATATAAGTAATAAATTAACTAATATTTTGGTATCAATGTATGAAAGAAATAAAGGAAAACTAGTGGCTAATGACTAGTTAAGTGAGAAAATATAAATAGAAATGGATATCAAACAAGGATGTCAAGTAAGTACTATTTTAGTTGCATTTAGGTGCATTAATTTTGAATGCAGTCATTATCAAGTTAAATTTAGCAGTGGAGAAAGTGAAATGTTGCTCACCAGAGGGAATTCAGATCCTAGTAATATTTTCTTTTGCAGATAATCTAGTAGTAGTTGTGAAAAATAAAGAATCGATGAGAATAGCTATTAAAACACTCAATAAAGACTTAGGAGTATTAAGTTTGAGTATCAATGAAGAAAAGAGTAAAGGACTGGAATTCTCAGGAAAATTAGAGGGTATTCAGTTCAATAAAGAAGAAATAGAAATTTTGGGAATAAGATTTGGTAAAGAGCATCAGAGACTGACACAATGGAAGAATATAATAGATAAAATAAGAAATATTTGTATGTTCTGGAGAACATTTAAACTTACCTATAAGAAAAAAATAAATTTAATAATATTAACTAAGATGGCATATCTAGCAAATGTATTTATGATACCAATGGAATGAAAAAAAATATTGCCTATGTTATTTACATTTATATGGAGATCAAGATGGAACCCTATTAAAGGGGAATCCTTTATGTTATGAAATAGGAGGCAGGTTTGGGTTTAAAAAAATCCAGTTATGCACATAGCTTCATTGAGTTTATAAAAAGTATTAAGAGGAATAAAGGTAAAAAGAAAGATTAGTAATAAAAATAAGAGAAAAAAAATATAAATCAGTTTGGAAAAAGCTAAAATGTTTTAAAATAAGCAAAGGAATTGCATGTATGGAAATTAAAATATATCAAGAGAAAATAATGTTATGGAACATTGATTTAAGTAATATAGGAAAACAAGGAAAATAATGGTATGAGAATATTATGGAACATTTGTATTATATTTATCCCTGGAAGCATTTGGGAGAAAGAAAAATAAAACCTGTAAAAGCAAGAATAAAAAGATATGAAATGTGATATGTGGAATGTATAGATTTCCTGTGGAGATTATCCATAAATAAGCTTACAGTAAAGGCAAATATGCCATATAAAAGAATAAAATAAAGAGTTTGTACATATTATGGGGAAATAGAGACTGCTGAGCAGGCTTTTCTGAAATGTAAAAGAGTAAATTAATTATGGGAAGAAATATGTGGAAAAGAATGTATAAAAGGATTGAAAAGATTAATAAATACAAATATGGACATGATAGAATATGGATACTATGAAAATATGAAACAAAATTATGTAAACAGATTAACTCATTTCCTCCAGTACAGCTCTTTTGACTGTGTATATTTAACTCCCAGTGGGTGTGGCTTGAGCCTTTAAAAAATAAAGTTATCACCTTACAATTCTAACAAATAGTAAACCAACACAGCTGAAATGGAGCAGGAAAAACGGTACTTCAAACGACCAAAAATGTAAGGAAATGTATTAAAGTTTGTTAAAATAAAGCGCTTTTCGTCTGGTTTAATGACACAGACTTCTTCAGACAATTACTTCTAAAAAAGGCTTGCTATATATACACACAGTTACAAGGAGAACCCAATCAACAGGCAAAAAGCAATTAAACAATTGAGCAATGAACTACTACGTACTTTTTTTTAAAAAGGCAGCTACAAATTCATAGCAGCAACAAAAAATTATGCATTAGCATTTATTACTAAAACTGTTTTATCAAAACCACACCTATTAAATTAATATAACTTTGACTTCAGAAAAGCTAAAGACAAAAATGTAATTACATAATATTGACTATAAGAAACAGTAAAAAGTTACAAATGTTTAAACATATTTAAAAGTAATGACATTATAAAAGGCTTAAGTGAATAAAGAACTAAGAAACTAAAAAATGAGTAAGCACACAAGCATTTACCAGGATGAAAAGTCTACTAACAATAGACCTGTATAAACAAAATTGTCATCTACATAAACTCTTGATTTTCAAAATGCTGCTTATTGAGCAGTTTGCATTGAGACCAGGGGCGTTGAAGGCATTAAGTCTAATCTGCCAAAGCAGTTCTAATTCCTCTAATTTAAAACCACCTCTTTCACTTGCTATAACCTGGTCGATCACCATGAATTTGAAGGAATGGTTGGGAAAAAGAGAAATATGTTTGGTAGAGCATTGTCATGTTTATTTTTTCTGATTGCATAAGAGTGCTCGTAAATGCGGTCTCAGAGACGGCGCTCTGTCTTGCCTACATAAAATGCAAGACAACTTGCGCACTGGGCCAGGTAGACTACCATTTTTGAGTTGCAATTGACCCCATATTTCAAGTTGTAAGTATAGTCTTCAAGTTTGAACCTGTTAGATTCTGTAATATACTTGCAAAAATTGCAACTTTGACATTTATACATACCCACTACTCTACTTATAGGTCTCTTTTGACACTCAAACAAGTCTTTTAAGTTTTTTGCTCTCCTAAAAATCACTTTAGGTTTGATCCCTAATTTCTGACACAAACCCTGATCAGTCATAAGTACCACCCAATTTATGTATAAAATCTCAAGACAATCCCTACTGTTTGTACTGTAAGTTGTTATAAACATGGAGCTTTCGTTAAGTGGGTCAGAAATGGATTGAGACCTTTGAGAAAGATATGGATCTAAGTCAAGAATAGTATGTTGGTCAAAGTGGACCTCGTCTAGAATAGGTTTATAAATGTGTTTATCAATAAGCAGCATTTTGAAAATCAAGAGTTTATGTAGATGACAACTTTGTTTGTACAGGTCTATTGTTAGTAGACTTTCCATCCTGGTAAATGCTTGTGTGCTTACTAATTTTTTAGTTTCTTAGTTCTTTATTCACTTAAGCCTTTTATAATGTCATTACTTTTAAATATGTTTAAACATCCGTAACTTTTTACTGTTTCTTATAGTCAATATTATATAATTACATTTTTGTCTTTAGCTTTTCTGAAGTCAAAGTTATATTAATTTAATAGGTGTGGTTTTAACAAAACAGTTTTAGTAATAAATGCTAACGCATCATTTTTTGTTTCTGCTATGAATTTGTAGCTGCCTTTTTAAAAAACAGTACGTAGTAGTTCATTGCTCAATTGTTTAATTGCTTTTTGCCTGTTGATTGGGTTCTCCTTGTAACTGTGTGCATATATAGCAAGCCTTTTTTAGAAGTAATTGTCTGAAGAAGTCTGTGTCAATAAACCAGACAAAGAGCACTTTATTTTAACAAACTTTAATAAATTTCCTTACATTTTTGGTCGTTTGAAGTACCGTTTTTCCTGCTCTGTTTCAGCTGTGTTGGTTTACTAGTTTGTGTTTAATTTATTTGTCTTCTCAATTCTAACAAATACTCATTGACATAGGTCAGATATCAATACAACTGTGTTTGCCATCATGTATACTTCAAGATAAAATATTTGGATACCTCATATTTAGCATGGTTATGGAAGTATTAATGCAAATATAAACAAGCAATATTTGATGCCTTAAGGCACAGTAGAAGGTAACTGCAGATGCACCTGGAGGCATCACTCAGATGTAATGAGTTAAAAAAATTGTCTTTATTGTGTAGATTGTCTGGAGTGAAAGAATGGATGAGGTAAAATTTAATGGAAAATGGATACTATCAGAAATTTTGAAGAAATTAAGATTTTTGGTTGTGGAAATATGAATGGGGGAAACCAAAAGTTAAAAAATATGTACGTTACTTGTAAATAATTGCAAATAAGCTGTAAAAGTTTATATATGAATGTATATATTGCATATTGTGAATTTTACCAAAGACCCCCTACTCTTTTCTCCTAGGTCGTACCAGAGTTCTGTAACTGGTGGAATGATGGAGGAAAGATTTTGTGGAGGAAATGGTAGATTCACAGTTATTAGATATGGCAGTAAACAAGTTTAATGATGTGCCAATAGTGGCAGAAGGTCTGGAGACTGAAAAATAAATGTTGCCTATAATCAAGGCAGACAAACCAGATAAAGAATTGATGGTATGCTGTAATGATGTTACAGATAACTGCAACCATTATTCTGCTGATGCTGAAATATTGACTGTTTTTGGAAGTGCACGTTTGTAGAGAAATGCTGCTGTTGAAACTGAAACTGTGTTTAGTGATAATGGCAATCCAAAAGGTGCAGCAAATAGAACAATGGAAAACTATTGAAGCATCTGTGCAGCAAAACACCATGGATAATAAAAATTTAGTTGTTTTGAGGCCAGCAAATAAAGAGTACTGAGTAGAGATATTCATATGCCCAACTAAAGGCTGCTGTTTAATCACTTAGTACAAATTAGAAAAGAAAGAAAAAGACAAGTGGTGAAAATACTACAGAGAAATCGATATGCTGTAGAAAGGTATATTCCTTTGGTCTTCATTACTGAAGACTTTAGGGCTATGAAATATTCATGAATTATCAGATACGTTTATAAGACTGATACTGAAGACTTTTCGGCCATAGAAGAACTATGTTTTTCATGCAAGAATATTAATATATAAAAACAAAGAAAGTTACAGTGCAGTTTAGAACTGCTAAGCTTAAAAATGTACCTTAAACAATGTTGCTATGCTATATATGAATTTAAAACTGTGTGACAGAAATCTTTTGAAGGGGGAATGGGTGGTATGTTCTGTGTTAACTATGAAATAATGGCATATTGTTCATATAACAGATGTAATTAATGTCACTGGATAAACAAGCAAATAAAATATATGGGGTGGCTGAAAAAATGTTTTTTTTTTTTTTTTTTTTCAGGGGGTGGAAATTCATTTAGTTCAAGAATGTAAAAAGAAAATATGTGCAGGGTGTGGGGAAAGAGGGTAAAATGCTTGAATCAGCCTATTTCTGGATTTACTGTCCAATGCTGTTAGACCAGGAAGGAATTTTATAAAGAGAAATCAGAAAATATATTGCAGTTCTGAGTAAAAATGGAGAAAGGAGTGATTTAAGTAATGAGGAAGAGAAACAAGAAGTGTTAAGTGATGAGCAATGTAAAAAAGGGATGAAAAAGGAAGGAGTGGTACAGATATTGAGGCAGAGTAACAGGAAGGAGAGCATGTAGATGACATTCACACATAAGTATAAAGTGTTCAAGGATACAGAAGTAGAAGAGAAAAGTATGGATGAAGGGATTAATTCAATAGGGACCAGAGTTAGAAACAAAATCTGAAAGATGGAGGATCAAAAATGCAAAGTAAGGAAATATTTTTTTTCTGTTGTGACAGTGAATTTTAACAGCATAAAAAGCTATGTTAAGAGAATGTTTTCATAAATAGTGTAAAGTAGTAAATCCAGGATACTGAGTGCTTGCAGGATGTAAGGCCGGTATGACAAACTCAAAAAATTTGAATTAAATCTTTTAGTGGGAGGTAGTATGCTGTCCAGGAAATGGTACATGCTCAATTATTTTAATTTTCTTGAAATAAGTTTTAAACTATCAGATATGACAGCAATTATTCCAGGTAGGATGTTAATTGCAGATGTGAGAGGTGGAGGAGAAGAACTATATAGAGTTTTTGTGCTAAATGCTCATCTGATGATAAGATAAATGACAGAGATGCTAGAAATTAAAAAAAAGTATGATGGTGAATATGGACATATTAATAGTAGCAGAATCTAATTGTATGTTAAGGAAAAAAGTCAAGGAATGCAGGATATGAAAATTTGATAGTATGCTATACGATTGAAAAAATTAAGGTCAGGCAAAGACAAGCAGTTCACTTATTGAAAGAGAAGTAGAAGAGTAAATTATTATGTATTATCAAAAGAATTGTGGGAGGTAAAAGAATGTAAAATGAAAGTTGCCTTTTCTGATTGTATGTTAATATGGGCCAGAATTGGGGAAGATGAAAATTATATTAAAGAAAGCGAAAGAATTACACAATTTCTAGGAAGTATAGTAGGTAGAGATATAATGAAAGAAGAAATAAGTTGATTGGTGAATGATCATGAAATTATGAGCCCAATTTGTAGAAATTGGACAGAATGGTGGATCATATTTAAACATAAATATAGAAAGATGTTATGAAGGTAGAAAGGGAAGTAAGACAATTAGGAAAAAAGGCAAGTAGTTAAAGTATGAGGAATTTTGGGGATGAGGAGAAAGTTAAAATACTGAAGAAAAGAGGATTAGGAGAAAAAGAAAGAAAGAAAAAAAGATGATGCATAAGCAATGGTAGGTGGTTTAAGGGTTTGGGTAAAATAATAAAATATGAGGAAGGAATCATGGAAAGGATACGGAAAAATCAAAACAGATGTGAATCAAAAAAGGTATTTTAGAAGTTATGGAAAGGTACATAAAGAAAATGGTGAACAAAGACAGAGAGGGAACAGGAGAAGATGGCAACTGACAAAAATGGAAAAAAAATAGTGAACTGGGAAAGACAATGGCAGTAGAAAAGCAAGAAGGTAAATTTGGATAAAAAATAGCTTTCTGGGCATGGATGCCTCAGAGCATGATTTTTATATAAAATATGGTAAAGAAGAAATTTGCTTGGGAAAGTACTAAATGAATGTATAAAAGAGGGGTTGGAAAGTAAAGATTTATGTTAGGGTGTTACAAAATGTATTTTAAGAGGAAAAGAGAAATAGAATATATTAAGAACCAGAGACTTATATGGTTAGGAAATATGGATTATCAAATTCTTATAAAGATTATACAAGATAGGTTATTTAAGGTGATGGAAAAAATTGTGTACAATAGAATAAACGAGACTAAGGAAAATAAGCTAAAGATATGTTGCTGATAATAAAGCAAGTGGTGCATTCTACAGTAAGAAGAGAGGGTAGAGAAGTAGAATTGTGATGTTATGGAGATTGAAAATTGGAGTTCAAGGTATAATAAAGGTTGGTATGAAGCAGTAATGTGGAAATTTTATTATATTAGATACTATGAAAATGCTCCGCGGTAGTGGTGCTGCGGTAGCGTTGTCGCCTCACAGCAAGACGTTGTACCGTTCGATTCTCAGCTAGAGCGTCTTCTGTGTGGAGGCATGCGTGAATGAGCATGCCTTCGTTGAAGGTTGTGCATCAGGGCTGGTAACTCAGCACGTAAAAATCCACTACCAAACATTAGCAGACTGGAGTTCAACTGTGGCGAACCCTAACTAGGATAAGCCAAAAGACACAACAACAACAACAACAACATACTATGAAAATGTAGTAGAAGAATAAGGAGTTCATAAAAGAGAAACAGAAAAGGTTCAAAGAAGTGAAAGAAATAAATGATGTTTTATATAGACGAATGTTGAGCAAATGTTCTTTAAAGAGACAAATGATATATAAGCAGCCAAATGAAAAACAGTATAAAATTTGTGATATGGAATAAATAATGGAGGATGCTTTAATATAATCAATGAGGGTGAAAGCATATGGTGAAAGATAATAATACATATGATTATTTTCAGGAAATAAAAATGGATATGCTGTTTTACTGGAATATAAGGATGATGCAAAAAGAAAAAAAAAATGGAACAAATTTGAATGGCCTAATACAGAATACATGACAGTACTGTTGTGGAAACGATTGTATAATAAATTATGATATACTATAGTAGTGTTAAGTAGAATAAGGGATGGGGAGAGTGAATGTAAAAGAAGAAAAAAGGAAAGATGTATGTTTCGTGTGTTTGGTGTTAAAATGTGTGAAAAGAACTTTATTACATTTAAAATAGTGAAAAAAAGTGAACTATGTATAAATATTTAATTATGATCAGATATAAATATGGCTCCCCTACTCTTTTTAGTATGTGTCATTAAATATTTTACATGCACTTGTTCTACCACTAATGTAGGCAGATGGGACCTCATTTTAATGTCTCAGCCAAAGAATGGCAGGCTCAGAAGTGTAGCAACCCTTTATTGTACATTGCAGTATCAGTAATGAAAATGAATCTAATGAGCTGTATTGGGAATGGAACTCACAGCCATGTAATCTTCCAACACCAAAGGTTTGTATGCTAACTGTTGGACCATTGACTTAGACAAGATTTGATATTAACATATCAGAAATCCCTCTTGAAAGCATAAGTTTAACCACATTAATCATGTGATAACTTATACTGTCTGTTCACTTCATATCTCTTAAGACATTTTCAATAATGATATGCTCATATCAAGTTCTCAACATCAAAACAATGAGCTAAGCCATTTCCAACTTGTATAAGCTGAGGGAGCAAATTGCACATAATTAAATATGAGACTAAGGAAAAACAAGCTAAATATATGTTGTTAATAATAAAGGAAGTAGATTCTATAGTATTTCTCCATAACATCATGCTGCTATGTTCTATCTTCTTTGTAATAATGAACATGAAATTACTTCTTCTCTAGGGCGGGTTTCAAAATATGCATTTCACACTGAAAAATCTTGAAATTTATACTGACTTTCTTGGCCAGTATAAAACATACCAGACACATGTTTTTTTCTTTTCTACCTTGCACTTTCTAGATATAATTGTTCAATTCCTGGCATCCTTTCCATTGCTGAACAGATGCTGATATTTTATCAGCTTTAAACAAGCTTTTTATATTTCATATTTAGATAGTATACGTAGTCCACTATCCTGAGCCGCCAATATTAACCTTTCATCTTTTGGTTTAAATTCACCTATCCTTAACCATTCCTTCATTAAATCCTGATTGACTAGTAATTGTTCCAGGAGTTTTCTGTACTTGCAACTATATTTATTTATGCATTTTCCAGATTTCTTGCCTTCTCATCTGATCCTTCACCTTATATTCTTTCTTTTGTTTTGTTTTTTTTTTGTTTTTTTTTGGCACATTCAGTTCTGCTTCTGATTTGATTTCCATTCCCCACTTGATACCAATATACTTCTGCTAAACTTAGCAGAGAACTCATCTTAGACTTGTTCTCCTCATGTTTTATAACTTTATCTATGTTTGGATCTTGTGAGGTCAGCAGATATGTATGCAGTCCTATGACTGCAGATCTATACATGTAATGAGTTTCGAGGAGGCCCCATACCACCTTCAGAATGAGGACTATATAATCTTGGTATACACTGATTTTTTATAAATCATTTGATAAGCATGAAGCATTTTTCTTGTTTTCCTTTCCAACTGATCCAATAACTTTTGGGCCAATCACTCCAAAACTGTAAGTTAAAATAGGAAGAACAAATTGGTTTATAGCTTGGACATTGTTCCTAGATGTCAGTGCTGTTATCAATATTAATTTTAGTTTTCTAAAATATCTCTTAATATGTTTTATTTGCATCTGTTCATGTTTTATTGTTGATGCTTCATCAATTCCCATATATTTATACGCTCCTTCTTGCTCAAGTTCCTTTATATCACATTCCAGTCCAAGACTGATATTTTCTTGGTGCAGCAGCTCCATTGCTTTAAAGGTTACTTTTGCATATTTATCAAGATGAAATGACATTTTTATGTCATCTGAAAAAGTTTTGATCACTTGCAGTTGTGCTTTCAGTTCCTCATCGAATGACCTATACAGTTTTAAATCGTCCACAAAAGGAGGATGAGCAGTATTTAGAGTCTGTTGTTCTCCAGGAGCCAAATTGTAGCCAAGGCCTAATCTATTAAGTAGATAGCTTAATGGGTTAAGGGCAAGCCAAATGAGCAGCTGTGATAAGGAGTCACACTAGAATATCCCCTTTGAATTTTTCTCCCTGGGATAATAATTTGTCCTTTATTCACACTGAAGGGAGAGGTTGATAAAATGGCAGATTTTATTAGAAAGAGAGTGCAAGGTGGTAATGTGTTTTCTGGCAAACTGAGGTAGGTCATATTCTAGTTGTAAAAGCAGGACCTTTGACTAATGCTACCCTAGTAGGCTGTGAGAGGAAATTGGATATGCTTTGGACCCAGAAAAAGAGGTAGTTGACTTTCGATCTGACTTTCTGAATGTGATAATGGAAGCTGGAAGGATTGGGTAAGCCATATGACAAGGTATGTAAATGATGTAGCAGATTCAGTTAACTTGTTGTCTTTAAGAATTTGAGAGTTAATGGCTGTAGTCTTTTTTTTTTTCTTTATGCCAAACAGCACCTTCATCAAGTTTCACAATCATTCTGCTTGCAACCATGAATAAACAGAATTTCATGATCCATGATTTCCATTCTCAGACAAATTACCCTGAAAAAATAGAACTTGCCAAACAACTGCAGTTGAATCTTTACTGAAATGATAGATGTACCATCATTTTATGTCATATTTCTAGTACCATGTAACAGCATGTACATTCAAGATTGCAGAATAAAGAGAGATTCCACTTGCATGTTCATAGGTTCATAGTTCCATTCCATGCTAACAACCACCAGGACCTTTATAAGCCTAGCCATGTAATCAATCTCAAATGTGTCCCTATGTATCATGGGAGTTTAGATGGATGGGTATGTTAAAAAGTTTCTAGAGCTTATGTGGGAGTTTATGTTACTTTGTGTATTACTGTCTGCTTCTACCTACAGTACCCAGTGTGAATTCCTGGTTTCCCATCCATTGTTCAAAGTTATGCTTAAAGAGAGTTAGGGATATTCTCTGCTTCACACGGATGGGCAGCCTGTTCCAGAGTATGTGGATCCTCTGAGACACATATCTGTCATGTTAACATGTCCTGTTTATGTCACAAGCAAAATTTAAATCTAGTCTTTCTGATGCTGTTTGTTTTGTGGATGTACAAAAGGTCCATCAGAGCTGGATATGATGCCTTATATGCTAGTCCTAGATTGCCTGTCAACAACCTGTAGGAGACAAAGAATAGTGCTTTAAGGTTCTCAGTATAGGAGAATGTGTTTATACTCAGGATTCTGCTGGTAAGGAACCTTTATGGGTGTTCCAACTGTTGCATATGTTTGGTGAAATAGATGCCATAGGGGGCATTAAACTCAATGGGTCTGATAAGAGCAGAATAAAATGGCATTATGATTTCCTTGGACCTGGATGTCATGCCCTTTCTTATAAATTGGATAACATCGAATAATTTTCTTGCCACCTTGGCCACTTGATGGTCAAAGGCCAGTTTACTGTTTTCATATGTTCCTAGATCCCTGACTACTGGGTCAACTGTTACGGATGTCTTATCAATGGACTAGTTAGCCTGGGTGGCAGTTTTCCCTAAAGGCACAATAATGCATTTCTTGCCATTGAGTTTTAGTCCATGATTTTAGCACCAGTCAATTGTCTGTGTAAGATATTTGTGTCCTGATTAGAATCTGTGAAAGCTTGCAGCTGATTGTGGCAACCAGTGGTTTATGCTTAGGATTGACTGTTTTACTTGTGATGACTTTGCAATCACTTATTCAATGCCATTGCCTTTTCTAGATTACCTGAGTTGCATATTGGTCCCTCTTGTATGTGATCTTGTAACTGGATCTATTCTTGAACCATGTGCTGGCCACCATCAAGCCATTTGCTATCTGGAAGTCTAGAAAGTCTTCTTCTTTATTCCAGTTGGCCCACCATATCGGCCTAGGCAGTCCTCATTCTCTGCCCTGTCCATCTGAATATGTGCATTGAAGTCCCTCATTATCAACACCAAGTCTAGTTGTCCTGATTTAACTTTATAGCCTGACTGCTATAACAACCCTGATGTGGGACATAGGCTGAGGTCATGAATACTGACCTAACCTTACACTGGAGTCTGATTGTGATGAGTTTGTCATGAATTCTGCTAACATCCTTGACTGCTTTCTGAGGCCTCTCCCACACTACAGTTATGACATCTTTCCTTGTCTATCCTCCCCCTGATTAGTAGACTCTGGATTCCAAGCCAATTGACTTTACTATACTCCTCTTCCTTCCTGTCTCCTGGATAAAGATGTCCAGCCTTTGCCTTACCATCTTGTCATCCAATTCCAAGTTGTGTCCTGTCAGTGGACCTATGCTTGAGTGAAGCAATCATTAGGTCCTGTTTGGCAGGTTGATTGGTTTTATGTCCAGCTTTCCCTCAACAGAGCTATCTCAGGTAACCTGAGCTGAGAAAATGGACACTGGCTAGCCAGTAGCTTATTGACTCACAGTTGCTGGGCATTATGGCAGACACACATTGGCCAATATGGGCAGATAGACCTCATTCCACCATTAGCATGCCTCCCTGGCTTAGGTCAGGGTGGGCCAGGTCTTTAACCCACTTACCTGCAAATAGCAATAAGTACTGTGAATGCCTTGTCATGTAAATAAGCTGAGAAGTATTTTAGAGCATCGTTCCTAATAAAATGTGGCAGTGCATATTTTTTAAACTTAGCAGTTTATAGTGTGGGAAAATTCCTCTTCAATCCACCATCTTCCGTAACATTACTGTAAGATCTAAATTAAGTGTCAAAACTTAAATCTCTAAAATCTAACAGAAATTCTCTGTTAGTTCTCAATATTTTGTTTCTGTATTTCTTGATGCATCTCCAACTTTTTAGTAGGTAGATAATTTACACATTCTGTTAAATAATTGATAATTTTGTGTTAGAGATTTTTGCAATATCATTCTTAGTATAAGACATATAAAGATACTGTTTCTCATTTCTCTACTGTAATTTAAAGCTATATACTGTTATATTAATTTCATTTTCCTGTCTTGCAGTAGCAATGCTATACCCTAGTACTTCACATTATGAAACAATTATGTTTATTGAATTTCATTTTTAAGAAAAATATTTCCATTGCTTATTCCTCCAAACTTCTACGTCAAGTAGAGCAGTATTCACTTTGAAACATACATAAGAAGAAAAATTAACATGATAGAGTATATTTATATGGATTCCAATATGACTTATCAAGTTACAGCTGCACATGGTTGCAAGTGGACAAAAATAGCCAGTCATAACCAATTTAGTCCAAAAAGAGAAAACAAAGCAGCTTTTGCAAAGAGGAACACCTCTCTGCACCCCCGTAGAAGCTAACTCTGTGACCACATGAGAATAAAGAAGGCAAATATCTCGCAATAGAAAGGAGAACATGCTAATGCACACCTACAAATTGCACAAACAGTGATTTTCCAATGGAGAGCAATAATCAGGAATTCCAGTTTCAGTAACATGAATTTGAGCAGATAGTACTGTCGCTCGTCTTGTATATCTGAATAACACAATGAGGCTTGGGTGTTCATTTAAGTACTTTATTACATACACACATCAGGATGGATATCAGGAATATTAAACTTAAACAAACTAACTGACTATCACACACATGCATGCTTACATCTTGACTGCTCACTACAAAATGACACTCTTGCTTGCATGTGTTCAGTACTTACATGCATGTGTCTGCTGACTGGAAAGCTTCTTACAGGTATGTCACGCACTCTGATCTACATCCTCCCTCTTTACTGAGCTGTCTTGCAATGATAATGACATTTGAATAGGCATGCACATTATACAGACAATATTAAACAAAACAACATTCATGTTGCTGTGGATCTAGAACTAGGTCTGGAAAAGCGACCTGATCCTGCAGTGTAGTAGTTAGGACTTGGTTTAGCAACAGAGACAGTCTCAGGTGAATGTTCTACTTTAGGACTCTCAATGATTTTCTCAGGAACAGGGATATCTGCTGGAATGTCCTCTGCAACTGGAACATTGGATAAGTCACTCTGAAAACTTTTTTTTGTGTCTTTATCACAGGTAAAATGCTGTAACACTGGCTCAGACACCAGTAATAAATGTTTCCGATTTCACCTAAATTCTATAACCTGAAATTCCACAATGTACAGTCTTGGCTCTTGACATGAACTTTTCACAAATCCAATCTGATCGAAACCTTTTGCTATCTGCATCCTCACTCTCTCCCCTTCTTGTAATGGATTAAACAGTTTGCTGGTCTTATCGTAATAGGACATTTGGGACAAACACTTTTTCAGAAGTTGGGCTTTCATTGCTTTGTTGTTCTTAGCACATGGAATGAAAAAATTGATAATGTGGTACTGGTTTGTCTTGACAAAAGTCTCTGGGCAGGTGAACCAAGATGATTATCATTAGGAATGTTTCTGAGATTCAGGAGATTTAGAAAAACCTTGGTATTGTCTCATTTTGATTTCTCTAACAGCTGTTTTGCAATTTGAACTGCATGTTCCACTGAGCCATCTGACTGCAGGTATTCAGGACAACTCATAATGTGAACAAAGTCCCATATTTCAGAAAATCTTTTGAACTGCTGACTTGTAAACTGTGCACCATTGTCAGAAATGAATCTGTGCAGACTACCTTGAACAGAAAAATGTCTCTTCAACTTAGTAATGACAGTATTGGATGTTAGGTGAGGAAGTAGGTCAATCTCGAAACAATTTGAATAACAGTCTACTAATACCAAGTAATGCTGACTGGTCCACTCAAAGATATCTAGTTCAGGAATCTGGCTTAACTGAAGTGGTTATTTTTGTTTATGCAGTTTAGTACAATTACAAACAAAACAAGATGGAATTTCTCTGAATGTCTTTTGACAAAGAAGCCAAAATACTAGTCATCTCGCCCTTTCTTTTGATAGGATCAGATACTGAGTGGCCACGATGCTGGATCTTGATGTATTTTTGTTGCAAGGATTTTGGAACAATCACATTTGGACTTTTCATGATGATACCATTCTCAGACAAAAATCTCATCTCTGTATGGAAAATACTGCTGCACTTCTACTGGTAAACAAGATTGCTTGGAAGGTCATCCTTATCTGAGAAAGTGGTTAAGCTTCTGAAGAATTGGATCTGAAGCTCTGTGAGGTCTAAGCTCATCAAGACATATGGAAGAAAAATTTCTCACTTTCATGACTTCAGAATCAGGTTTCTCATTTTCATTTTGTTCAGTGTTTTTTTCTGGACAATCTTTAACAGCAACATGAAGAAGTTTGCCTTTTGTGTACACAAGATTGAAATTGCACTTCTGCAATTTGAGCATCATGCATTGCAATCTAGCAGGAGCTGTATGCATTGAATTTCTCCAAATAGTAACTAGAGGTTGGTGGTCAGTCTCGATTTGAATAGGTTGGCCATAAATATAACAATGGATTTTCGAACATGCAAAACAATTGCCATTATTTTCTTCTCTATATGAGCATACTGCATCTCAGTTTGGGTTAGAGTTATCAAGGCACAGGCTACTAGTCTACCCTCTTGAAGAATGACTGCATCAAGACAAAACACAGAAGCATCACAAGAAAGATTTATTGATTTGTGAACGTCATAGTATCTTACAGTAGGTGGACTGGCAGTGTTCCATTTCAGGACGTCAAATGCTCTTTGGTATTGTTCTAACCAGGACCAAGATATATTTTTGACTGTCAGCTCTTTGAGCAGTTCTGAAAGTAGGCTCAAATCTGGATTGAACTTGCCTAGATAGTTGAACATGCAAAGAAAATGTTGTAGGGCTTGGACATTTCCTGGAGTTGGCATCTCAAGAATTGCTGTTCGCTTGGAACGATCTGGTTGTAAGCCTGAATTGTAAACAAATGACCAACATAGGGAAATTCTCATTGCCTGAATTTGCATTTCTGAGGATTCAGTTTAAGGCTGACTTCACAAGCTCTGTCTAAAACTCTTCTGAGGTTTCTATCATGTTCAACATCACCATTTCCTCCTACAAGAATATAATCTACTATAATTGCACATGGATAGCCAGAAAAAATTTGTTCCATTGCAGACTGAAAGACTTCACTGGCAGAATGTATTCCAAATGGCATTCTCAGAAATATATTCCTTCTGAATGGTGTACTGAATGTGGTTAGCAATGAAGATTTTTGGTCAAACAAAATTTGCCAAAATGAACTTTTTTATTTTATTTATTTATCATTTGTTGACCGGGAAAGTCCAACTAGGTTCCACAGGTCCTGTTTTCAGTGGAGGCCCGGGGAGAAATGCTCCAGATGCATGTCTTTGGAATGTGGGAGGAAACCGGAGTACTCGGAGGAAACCCACGCGAACACAGGGAGAACATGCAAACTCCACACAGAAGGCACCCCAGCCAAGAATCGAACCGGAGAACCTCTTGCTGTGAGGTGACAATGTTAACCACTGCACCACTGTGCCACCCTCCTTTTTGCATCTAAGACAGAAAAAACAGTGACATTGGCATAAGACAGCAACTTCTTCAACTGTGTGCATTGGATGATGGGGTCATTTTAGTGCTTTGTTCAAATCTCTTGGGTCAATACATATTGTAATATCATCTGAACTTTTCTTATGAGCTACCACCATGGAGGATACCCATTCAGTCGGTTCTTCAAATGGACAAATTACTCCTTGCCATACCATTCTGTCTTGCTCAGCCTTGACTCTGTTCTGCAGAGCTACTGGAACTTTCCCTGAATAACTGGGCTTACTTCAGAGTCTAGCTTCATGGTGTACACAACTGGGAGTTTGCCTAGTTTGTCTTCAAAAAGATCAGCATAGTCAGAAAAATAGTACGGGAGAAATTTGAGCTGTTATCCTTCAAGGTTAAATGGTGGACTTACTTATTAAATGAAAGCAGTCCCATTTTCAAACTGTCTCTGAAGCCTAATAATGACTGCATGTGCCTCTTGACTATGTAAAATTGCAGGTCATAGCTGTTCCCAACAGAGCAACATGAAAGCACTACTGAGCCTTTGATGTGAATTTCTTCACCACCATAAGCAATAAGCTTCGCATACTTCACCAAATCAAGCTTCTCACCAGTTTTTACTCTAGCAAATATTTCTGCTGACATAACATTGCACTTTGAACCAATATCACCATTGAGCTCTACAGTCCTCCCATTAATCCAAAGAGTACAAAATACTTCATTCTTTGCCCATAAATCTATTGCATTGACTGTTTCACTGAGCACAGATGCACCATCAACATAAAATGTAGGGTAACAGCTTTCTAGTTGATCAACTTGCCTCTTTGAATGTTCTTTTTTAATAAAAGTATGAACCTATTTTGATTTACAAAATCTTTTGAAATTATTCCACTTTTTACATTTGTGACACCGCTGACCAAAAGCTAAGCACTTTTTTCTTTGAGTTCATGATTACCACCACAGTTGCAACAGTTAACTATGAGGGTAGGTGGGGGAACATTGTTAGATTTAGCTAACTCACCCTTGTACTTCACTGAGCATGTCTGCTTCACAGAGCATGTTCTAGAGTTTGCTAGAAAAGCTCTGGGTTTCACTGAAGCTGCCACACCCTTAGGCCTGTACATTTTACCATGTGCTGCATACTATCTACATTAGCACTGGAAGGCACTGGAAGCATGTTTTTCTCATCTGTGAGCATATTTGTGTGCTTTTCTGTGAGCTCATATATCTGACAAATCTCTATGGCCTTATTCAAAGTTAAATCATTGTCTTGAAGCAAAATCGTTCTCACTGCATCATCTTTAATACCACACACAAGCCTGTCTTTTATTAACTCATCTCTCAAATCACCAGATCTACATGCTTAAGTCTTGCTTCCCAAGTTGGTTATGTATGCTGCAAATGTTTCACAAGGCTTTTGATCCCATGTGCAAAATAAGTGTCTTCACATTTCAATATTTGTTTGGGGATTACACCTTTCTCTAAATGTATGTTTTAAACACTCAGGGTCTTCCTGCATTTCAGCCAGTACCACTATATGGTAGCCCCCCCTCCTGCATACACAGCAGGTACATATAAAAATGAATGCTCTCTTTCAATGGCTTCTGGATCAGCTAAATTAAGTAGAATAAGTACCTTTTTATGTGCGTCTTTGTCAGAAAAGCAGACTGCATGAAAATATTGCACTCTTGCTTAAACACTCTCCAATTTTCTGCAATACTGTCACTAAACACAAGTGGATATGGTCTATGAAATCCTTTTGCCATGCCAACAAATTATGATTAAGCACAAGGCAAATAAGGCCGGTGTAATTATGTACGAACATGACCACATACTAGGTACTTGTAATAAGATTCATATACACAAGAAACTCTTTTAAAGACTATACTGTGTGAAATATTCTTTGAAATGACTGTGCTTTGCAAAATAACTGTACTATAATACTGCACACATATGCCAATATGTTGCATACTTTGGATACTTTGAATAGCTTTAGTTCATGCAAAAAAGTATACATTGTGACACAATATGGTAATTTTCATTTTATGCAATTTGGATATTGTTTCAATCCTTTTCTTAATTATTTTGAATATTTTTATCAGTTTCAGACATTTCATTTAATTAAAAATGCATTTTGTGCATTCTGAGTGCTTCATTTCATATTCATTGAGTAGAAAAAAAATAATTTAAGCGAGTTTTATTACCTGGAATTCATTTCTGACTGTTTGCAAATCATTTGAGCAGTAGGGAGAGCCCTTCTATATATTCCTCCAACTTTAACTGTACGCATCATGGTTTTGACTCTGGATACCATTCTGACACCATGTCACTTGTTTTGTATACCTGAATAAGATGGTGAGGCTTGGGTGCTTGTTTAAGTACTTTATTATATACAAACACATCAGGAGACAGGAACATTAAACTTAAGCAAACTGACTGACTAACACACACACATCCATGCTTACATCTTGACCGCTCACTACAAACTGGTACTCTTGCTTGCACTTGCTCAGTGCTCAGTACTTATATGCACATGCCTGCTGACTGGAAAGCTTCTTAAAGGTACATCACACACTCTGATCTACAGGTACTATGTCCACTTTTAGATTAATGTGGTGTAGGAAAGCCTCTTAATTATTCTATGGAAACTGGAGCATCAGGAAGTTATAAACCTTTTTTATTGCCTTTGTTTTGGCCTTTCCATCTGAGCTTAGAAGTAAAAGTCATAGTAACCTCACTCTGTAGCTCTTGATGTTCTTTGGTATGCCTGCCACTCTGAAACTTTATTTTGCCTCCTCATTACCACAATTAACAGAACGTGCTGGAGGACAGGTTCATAACACAGAGACTGCCCATGCTATGGAATAGACTTCTCATGCATGTCAAACAGAGCATCTCACTGGCCCTCTTCAAGAGAAATCTTGCTGAGTGGACGGGAAACAGAAAATTCACCCCGGGGATCACTCCAGTGGCTCTACTCAACAGAGACACTGGGAACTAAGGTCGAGTGGCACTATGCCAGGTTAATCCTATGGGATAGGCTTGTAAAGGCTGCAGTCCATTAGCCTAGTACACACCTATGAACCTATGACAATGGACAGCTGACATTAACCTACATGCAGGAAATGATTCATCCCTCTTATTTGTTTCTTTTGTCACACAAAAATGTTTATGTTTTGCAGAGTTATTTAAACCATACATAAATTTGTTTTGCTTTCCCTTAATTACTTTTTTGTAGATAAGACTGCTACCTTTACAAATGCCAAAAGGAAGAATGTTGTTAAGAAAGTATGAGATTTTGCAGGGCAAACCACATTAGTAACTAATGCAAAGGGCTGGACTTCAGTTACTGCTAAAAATAAAAGCTCAGTTTTGTAGAATTTGATTTTGTGTTGTTTCATATAGTAGGTATGAGTTTTTGACTTAGAATGATTGTTTTATGCAACTATTAGAGGAAACTTAAGAAACATTTTTGTCATAAAAGCTAAGGATATTTGACACTTCTCATTTTCCCCACAAGAAGAAACTGTCTGCATAATGAAGGAGTGGGACAGGTAGTGACCCTATTTGCTGTATTAATTCATTTGACTTTCAAATGGGATTCCATTTTCCTGAGAGTTTGTGTCTTGTTTAAACCCAATGCTAATTATATATACCAACTCTAAGAATGCATTACAGTGGAGAAAGGGAAAAATCCCAGATCCACACTATATGTCTGTCTCTCATGTATGTGAGGAAATCTGATTTTTCTACCATACATTTTAGCTTTTCTCCTGCTCAACAAAAGTTACAATCGACCAAATGAATGTAACTCATATTCAAGTGTGTGTGTGTGTGTGTGTGTGTGTGTGTGTGTGTGTGTGGTGTGTGTGTGTACACGTGTGTGTGTGTGTGTGTGTGTGTGTGTGTGTGTGTGTGTGTGTGTGTGTGTGTGTGTATATGTATATATATATATATATATATATATATATATATATACCAAATGGGTTTCAGTGAAATGGGCTGTCAGCGAATAGAAGTAGACCCATATATATACACACACACACACACACACACACACACACACACACACACACACACACACACACACACACACACACACACACACACACACACACACACACACACACACACACACACACACACACACACACATACATATGGATCTACTGACTTAGCAGAATGTCAATGTTCAAAACATTGAGACCACAATGTTGAAACTTCATAAAGCCAAATTTCTGGAACGTCGAAAGTTAACTCTGGGAAAATAACCACTATGCTACCACGGTGACCTTTGCCCTGTTCTCCACTTAAGTGCAATCTCAGAGTTGGTATATTTAGTTAGTGGGGGTGTGGGGAGAGCAGCCCCCCATGTTGGTGTGTTTCGATTGTTTCTATTCATATTAAAGTGATTGGTGGTCCAGTGGTTATTTTCCCGGAGTTATCTTGCAAAGTTTCAGGAGTTCGGCTTTATGAAGTTTCAGCTATGTGGTCTCAATGTTGTGAATGTCGATGTTCTGGTAAGTTGATGTTTTTAAGTAGATCATATACATATAGATAGATAGATATACATATCTGTCTATCTATCTATCTATCTATCTATCTATCTATCTATCTATCTATCTATCTATCTATCGATCCATCTATCTATCTATCTATCTATCTATCTATCTATCTATCTATCTATCTGTTGTTCCTTAAGCTTCTTGTTTTACTGTAGAAAACAGAGTTAGAGTTTGATTTGGCCTTTTAAACTCTAGGAGCTTATTTAAATGAGTCATACTTTTTGTGTTAAAATGATATAACGCACATTAAGTACTTTCATTAATTGTCCAAATTTGAAGCTTATGTCTTTCATATTATTAAGCGTATCATTTTCAGTATCTAATCAAACAGTATGCAGGAAAATGCTGCAGTGTGTTCTCAGTTGCCCAATTTCTTCGGTGAAATCCATTAATGGAACTAGAGTTGAAGTGGTAGCTATGAGTGTTACCCTACATCCTTCTCCTTTTCTGATAGAATTCAAATTATTGATGCCATAGAAGGTGAAGGATAGATGTTAAAACCACAGGACACGAGGAAAATCCAAGAAGCTGAACATTATCCTTTATAATAATTCTAAAAAGAAAAAGTTGGAGGAAAAACATACCTTTTAAAAATACTCTGAAAAATCCATATTTAAATAGTAAATTGTGCAACACCTCTACCATTAAAAAGGCAGCTAATACTATTGTATTATTAAATAGACAAAGACTTTGTTTTATTTTTATACCTTCATTTAAAAAAAAAAGGCTTACTCTTCTCTCATATAAACAAGGGATTTATTAATCTTAAAAGATGTACTGTGACAGCATTATTCATGACCAATTCACATCTAATTTTTCACTTAAACTGTTAGGTTTCAACTATTATTTAGCTAGTATATAAGCAGTATCATTTCTGGGTATTGCACAAAGATGTTTCTTATTCTGATTTCGTTTCTATAACCTTTTGTCGCCAGTATATTTTTTGGCACTGACTAGTAATGTAGTGCACTGCACCTTGACTCTGTCCCATATAAAAGCTTATGTTGATTTATAAAGAATACCTTCTAAAGTTTCTAAATTTGTTTTTGGTAAAGATACTTCGAAGCTTTGTAAAATTCACATTAATACATACCTTTTTGACTTACTTAGTTTGTCAACTTGTTAAGCAAAAATATGATTTTGTTTGCACCTGTGTTTCCTATTGCTTTGGCCTTAGAAAATATACTGTAACCTGGAGAGAAAATGATGATTTATGAGTGAGCAGACATTATTGCTGAGTGGTTTTAAAAAATTGTTTCCCATTATTTATGCTGGTTCATTTTGCTAATTATAGCATGTAAATAAAGAAAATAATTGTTTTCGTTAGAAAAGAAATTAGCTCTGCACTTATTTAAGTTCTTCCATCATCCAGAAATTATATTTGCTTTAACATGAGTTCTTAATTTTCCAAACACAAATTGAAGATTAATAAGGTCTTATTATTACAGATACATTTGATACAAACCCAGCTGCTTATCTTTCAGCATGCTATTTCTGTGTTTTCTGTTAAGTCTCAAAAATGCTCAACGGAGTATGAATTATATAACTGCTTCTGACTAGAAACTGTTACAATGTAAAAGAAAGTCACCGAATGTTGCTTTTGCATGTCTAATTGTAATTGTTTCAGTGTCAAACTGTCCCACTTCATTATGATTTGCAAACTTACAGCTGGTAACTTAATCAGATATCCTCTGTTAGTGGATGGTTTATCTTGTACTGTCCATGGTAACACACAAAGAATGGTGAGACAGCATTATCCTTACTAGGTTATTTTTGCAGGCATGCATGAAGCTTTATTTACGCTGGAAAAATATGTTATTATGTGGAGATGACTTGACAGTGGTATAAAGGAATGGAAAAAAAAGGATGACGTGGGAAGTCATTGATGTGAGACCTGAACACACAGTGATGGAGAAAGTGGGTTAAGGTCACTAACTGGTAAGGAACATACACCCTAGGATTTAGAAAGATTTAGATTGATGTGAAAGACAACTTGGATGGCTTCCACATCATACTAAGCCTTTCAGATTCACAGATCAGTCTACTACTAAGGGTTTTCATCGCTGTGACTTCAGCAAAGACAGCAGTCTGTTTTCTGAAGTGTCCAGTGGAGTGGTTAATGCTGTTTAGCCATGTGCTATCCCCCAGAAATGCATGCAGCTTCTGTTTTGCTCAGCTAAGTAAACTTTTACTGTGGAACTCCATGCCACTCCTATGGGAGATGCGGGGGGACATTAGTGTGTGTTTCTTTTTAGGTATATTTGTACATGGTGATAGGGCCATAAATGAAGCTGTATGAATGTATAAATGGAATGTGTAAATGTGTGGTTGTCTGGGTGATCCCACTGGGAAGTTTAGGTAGAGAACTGAAAATCTATGTGTGTGTGTGTGTGTGTGTGTGTGTGTGTGTGTGTGTGTGTGTGTGTGTGTGTGTGTGTGTGTGTGTGTGTGTGTGTATGTGTGTGTGTGTGTGTGTGGCATGAGTGTGTGTGTGTGTTTGTGTGTGGCATGAGTGTGTGTGTGTGTGTGTGTGTGTGTGTGTGTGTGTGTGTGTGTGTGTGTGTGTGTGTGTGTGCGGCATGAGTGTGTGTGTGTTTTTATTGGATTACAATGTATGGCTTAGTATTTCTTTGAGTGTGATCAACTGTGGGGGGTTGGTTATTGCTGAGTGAATAGGTTTGTTTGTGTGTATGCATGCCTGAATGTGCAAGTGTATGGATGGGGGGGGGGTCTGCTAACACAATCCATGCACACTAGGGCGGACAATGATTACAGTACTAGTGCTTGAATCAGATACATGGTAATGAATTGATTCTGAGGTTTTTAACATTCTGGCCATTCTTGTCTCTGTATCACATTTTCTCACCATCATGCTAATTGACCAATCCATGCCAGGAATATAGCACAAGCAGTAAGGATTTTATTAATCCTTGTGACAGACTTTATAAGTAGTGAATCAAAAAATTATTTCACATTTGCTAATAACAAACTCATAGTATACATCATTGTTGAGGAAGCTGTTTGTTTCTGATCATAATGCAGTATACGACAATATAAAAAGAAAGTGATGATATGAAACAGGTGTGGTATCATGTATGTTAAAAAAATCTAAGAGAAATAAATATTTGTTGTACCACTATAATTTGAGGATGGCTTGAATATGTTCTGGGAAAAGTAGAGAATCTCATATATGGGCTTAACTTTCAGCCTATTTGTTATAATAGTTAAAATGGCAGAACATCTGCTTTTCCTAGAAAAGATTATTTCTTTTGGTTGTTTTCAGAACAGCATACCTATAATATGACTCTGACACACAGAGTTTTTTCAGCTTGCAACAAATGCAAAATGTGCAGTTTTTTGACACAAATATATAATCCAGGACATCCAAATGACTAAATAAGACTACATGAGGTATGAAGCAATAAAGAATTATTTCCTAGAATAATAAATCATGAGTACCCATTACAAAACATGTAATTATCTGGTAATTCCAGTTAAAAAAGTGAGAACCCTACAATTTATATTCTTGTAATGCATTTTAAAGCACATGAATGTAAACATAGGGGAAGGAGATTAATCATATGTCCAGTGACAAAACAGATTTTGTATTCAGGAGAAATAAATATAAATTCTACTTATGAAGTAGTAACAGCTCAGTTAATAATTATTTTAGACCATTATTGTACTTAGCATACTAAGCAGTTCACCAGAGCATGAACAGACTTTAACACAAAATGTCAGACAGGCAGTAAGGCATGTGAACTAAAGCTACTAGTTTAATGCAAAATGTCAGACTGGCCATAAAGCATGTGAACTAAAGCTACTGGCCATATCTATGAAAGGCTATATCACTGTTACTCTTTGAGATTTCATTGACAAACTTATAGCCCCCTGAAGGCATAGATTGTAGCTAAAACATCCATCCATCCATCTATCTAGAGCCCCTTTTCCCCATTTTTGCACAAGGGGTTGGGGTGTCATAGCAACAGTGAAAATGATCTAGAGCCAGTCTTTACACTGCCGTAGTGCTAGCCAAGACATGTTAAAATGTAAAAAAAAATATTTTTTGCATTGCAGTGAAATATTGTTTTCTCCCCCCCCGATATAATGAAAACTTAGTACATAGATATTCTTAACACTGATTTTATTCTGCCCCTAGCTAGAAACCAGGTATAGTGCCAGATTGTGACAGCAAAAGACCATGGACATGCAGGATTTGTTAATTAATTGCAGGAAGATATACATCATTTCTCTGAAGACAGTTGACAATAAAAAGTAATTTACAGAATTATAATAAGATAGTTGAGTATAAACACATACATAGTGACCACATGGAATATACCCCATCTGAGGTATGCTACATTTCACTGTGAAGAAATTACATACATAATGGCCACATTGCTCTACAACAGATACTGCCCTACCAGCAAACTATGTAAATAAACATTCAGAAGTGATCCTGCGACTGCTCCATGCTATTGTATATTAGCTGCCACCAAGAATGATACACTCATTTATTTTTATTTTATGTATGCATTAACTGGGTATGGTCACTCAGTAAAAGTGTCCCTTTTCCTGGGTGACCCAAAGTGTACTGTCTGGTCACGTCTCTTGTACTGAGTTGAACAATAGGAAAATGGGGGTAAAAGGAATCAAACCCTGTACCCTAGACTACAGTTCTCTATAATTCTTGTGTTTCATTGAGAAGATAACAACAGCCACAATAATATACTTCCATTTCTTGTTATAAGCTCATTTGTGTGTCAGAAAATATGAACAAATAAATAAATATAGATCTGTTGTTCTTTGAGCAGTATTTATTGTTACCATTGCTCAGTGGCAGCTTGTGGCTTTAAAGCAAAAAGCAAGGGAGTTGGCAAAACTAATTGGAAAGGGGTGTGGCTGTATTACAACAGGTCAACAAGATTACCTTTTATTAAACAATTGATGCGATCAGTCACTTTCATCTACAGACTGTTTCAGTACCTACTCTTTATAGCCACTTTGTGGACTACATACACCTCAGATATCTGACAGTAATCAGTAAGGCCAGCCTTAGCTGAAATGAACCGTTAGACAAAGGACTGTATGGGCCCATCATTGTACATTAGTCCTTCTTGCATCTCCCCAGGATCCTTCTCTTGCCCCTCATCCCCCAAAATCCTGGATCCATATCATCCAGATTGATTATTTATGTCTTGGTTTTATTACAGTTTTTTTTTTTCATTTGAGCTGTTTCTGCCATCTTTTTAACACATCCTAAAAGGCCAAGACTCTACTGGAATAAGTGTGAAGAAGATAGCTAAATTAAGCCGGGGACCTGAAGGCTGCTATATTTCCAGAAGTCATAGAGTTCTAGACACTTTGAGTTGTCTCTTAAGAGTTTTTTTATAACCTTTTCAACCAAGGATGGCCTGAACAAAAATCATAAGTAAGGAAAGAAATTCAATCTAATTTTTTATTTTCCTTCAAAGAAAAATAAATTGTCTAAAGCTTAATTTTCATAGATAACATGGTAGTTCCTTATTAACTGAGATGGAAAATGCTTGCAAGAATGAACATATCCTATATGGAAATAGTGGCTTCCACCCTAACCCATCAAAAAAAAAAAGATATTTACATTCTGTGTACCTTAGATTGGGATGAAAGACAAATCACAAATTACCACAGGCATAGATTATACAGCCGAGGGTCTAGGAGGAGGAAAACAGAGTACCTGGATAAGACCTACATATGGGCAGGGAGTGCATGCTAACTCCAGACTGAATGAAATTCAGACAAAAACTTAACTAGAGAACCATATTCTGTTAAATAACAAGGCTTCTCACTGCAACATTTTGCCAATGATCAGTTGTTATAATACACATCCTGACCAGACAACTACAGCTCAACCAATAGTACCCATACCCAGTAGTTAAGTCACATTGATTGACTATGTACACCTTAGATATCAGACTGCAATAAGAAAAATACATTTTCACTGAAATTGCTCACTATTAAGTGTAAAACTCATTTGTCTGTCATTATTTACTGACTACAATTTTCACTGATTTGCCCAAAAAGTCACAAACATTACTGGTAAGACCAAAATATGGAGCAAAATCAGAGAAATTCTGCAAAACCAGTGACAGTTGAGAGCCATCTATGTGAGCCCCACCACATACATAAATACACGCATACCTAAATATATAACACACACACATCTGTATCACTGTGGCTGTACACCACATAACTTTTGAGTGTGATCAAACAAATAAATATCCACAGAAACAAGTGCCATACAGGAATATATCTTCTGATTACACTGTTATGAGAATGCAGCATGTAACTCATTACATCCTCATTGTCATCCCCCACACTCCCAAAACACACATATCTCTCAAACTCTTAGCTCAAGATACAAAGATAACACCAAAAATAATGGAGGAGAATGGACCAAAACAGAGATAGATGCCATATTGCTCTCAGTTTATATCCTTAAAAATTGTTAGAATAGCAAGTTTTATCACATGCTTTTTTAAAGGCTGTTAAGTATGAGACTTAAGAGTCTGTTATTATTTTCTGGCTGCAGTCCTTACCTATTCCACCCCACCACCACCAACAAAAAAAGCAAATTTTGCAAGGAACTAAAATAGTACTAATTTTTTTAAGTTCCAGACAAGGGCATTCAGCATCTTTTATCAAGCACAAGCAGGAAACAGTTATCTTTGCAGAAAAGGAAAAGTACAGTTGTATAAATTGAACTTAACAGCAGATATTCAAATGATCAGTGCTGCAGTAGCCTTAGCTATATTGGGCTATATCCCGACAAGGATATAACAAAAGGCTAGCTTCTAAAGCTTCAGGGCAGCTTCCATACACCCAAACTATGAAGCAGCTTGAGCTGAACTGATTAAAAGACATGTCTGGGTGCAGAGCCCTTCAGAGCTTTCTTACCAGCAGATAAGATAGAGAGAGACTGAGCCATGAAAGATCAAGCTAGGAATAACAAAAAATAAATGTCCAAAACCTGACATAAAAATTACACCAAAAAAAGGGGGTGGAGGGAGAGAGCGGCAACTGCAACAGTGATCATTCAAACATCTGCTGTTCTGGTATGTTCCTTAATACAACTGTACTATGTTCTTTATATTGATCAGTGCTGCAGTGGCATAAGCTATATGGGTAGATTACCATACCTAACTATTTTTGGGAGATAAAAGGAGCAAGGTTCAGGAACCCCTGGAGAATGGACCTAGCAAAGCATGGTTTAGACCTAGAGAAGAAATCCAGCTTATAGTACTTTGTAAAAGTATGTACAGAGGACCATGTAGCAGCTTCTAGAATACTTCTAGTATCCAACCCTTTGCAAAAAGCCATAGAAGAAGCCATGGTCCTAGTAAAGTGAGCCTTGACCTTGCCTGGAATAGATCTGTCATGGCGAGTTTAACAAAACATAACAGCCTTAGATATCCATTTGACAATAGTCTGTTTTAACACTGGTTGCCCTTTTTATTACCTTCACAAGAAATGAACAACTGATCCGATGAGCTGAAAGATTTAGTTCTGTTAAGGTAGTACCTGAGTTGTCTGTGGACATGTAAGATATGGACTATCTTATCTCTCTCATGTTTAGGTTCAGAAAAGAAAATGGGGAAATGGATAGTTTGAGAAAGTAAACTAGGATACTACTTTAGGCATAAAAGAAGGGCTAGTTCTTAAAACCCTGTCCTTGTTGAAAATGAGGTAGGGTTGACTCACCATAAGAGCTTGCAACTCTGATACCCTTCTTACAGAGGTCAGAGCAATCAATAAAATGATTTTCCATGTTAAGAACCTCGAGTAAAGTCTATTTGCTGGTTCAAATAGAACAAATGTTAGCTTCTCTAATAGAAAATTAAGATCCCAAGGAGGGACCACTGGTTTATTTGGAGGCTTCTTATGCAAAACCCTTTTCAAGAGCATTTTGACATATCACTGCCTTGAAAAAGGAGGATCCATGGGCAGACATGCTGAATAGGCTGGAAAATAAACCCTGATAGAGGAATAAGAAAAGTCATAGGTAGTAACTCACACTAATATTTTAAAACCTGAGAACAACTAGCCCTGAATGGGTGCTGGTTATGCTGTTGGCACCAACTAGAAAAACTTTTCCATTTGCTAATGTATGATTTTTACAGTAGAAGGCTTTCTTGCCTTCATTAGTTCCTGACATATTAAGCAGCTGGCAAGATCACAAGGTCTGAAACAAATAAGATTGCTGCCCTAAAGATTCTGAGCTACCACGAACATCTTTAAGGACTGTACCATTTTATGTGTCTTATAGGCTTTTATGGGGAGATCTCTGCCTTGCATTATGGGTCACTGGGGACCTTGTCCACCCAGATCTCATGCATCACTGCATTAACACCCAAGCAAGAGATCTAAATCTTCACCAACAGACACATTTGTCTCTCCATAAAGTTTCATTTATTACACTATGCCTACCTCTTCTGTGGGGCAGACCTCCCCTTCAATTTAAACAGTGGGAAACTCCAGCATCCCTGAAATCTATCCTGGAAAATTGGATGGGTCACCATAAATTTCATTCTAACCTGGCCTGTTTTGCGTTTCCTAAGAAGGGGGTACAGCTCAAGAGTGGGAGTTGACAAGGTGAATGCTGTATTTTGACTCAACTCACATATAACTCCTATGAACCTATGAACTGCTTCAGGTTGCTTTTATAGAGAACTGCCACCTTGGTTATCAACTTCTTTGTTCAAGAATCACTGATTAAGTCAAACATAATGAGGGGATAGATACTCAAAAACATTGACTATTATTAAATACAGCATTAATTTATCACCAGGCATTACTTCACAGAATGCTTTGGATGGTGCAGTGGTACATCAGTTAGCATTGTCATTTCACTGCAAGAGGTTTGCTGGTTCGATTCTCAACTGGGTGCCTTCTGTGTGGAGTCTGCATGTCCTCCCTGCATTCATGTGGGATTCCTCCAGGTGCTCCAGTTTCCTCCCATGTTACAAAGACACATGTCCGGAGCATTTCTCCCCAGCTCTCCACTGAAAATCGGCTTCTTCCAAGTTGGACTTTCCTGGTTAGCAAATGTTAAATAAATAAATAACTGTCAATACCATTGCTGAAGAATTCTGGACAAAGTCAAAAATAATAGAGCGGCAAAGGGCCATAACTAGGGTCAGTTTTAAAATCTTACCCTAATTCACTTAAGTTAATAGAACAACTTTTTTCATTAACATGCATTTTAGGAACAGCAAGAAGTAAAATCTTCTCTCTGTCATTATTGACTTATTGTAATCCTCACTATGTTACAAAAAATCAAAAATGTTATGAAGTAATAGGTCATAAATATGAGGTAAGATCGAGAAGCTCTATAAATATCAGGAGCAGCTGAAAGTTATACTCCTACCATCAACAGTTACTGCTGTTCCTGGTAATTAAAAATTAATGCATTCTGCTGACACTGTAATCTTCAGTGATTTTTTTAGAAAATTAAATATTTTATGAGGGGCAGGTTACAAATATGAAGTAAAATTAGGGAAAAATGAAAGAGACTCTTCCCACCTCCAACACTGACTGCTAATATTAAATAGAAAAATGCACTCTGCTAATCTACATCAAAATGAACCCAGGAAAAGTCTATTAGGGTAGTCAATCTTTTGGTTTTCCCTTTTAATAATGATTGGTATCATCCATTATCTAGCCTAGTCCTTAACTAGTCTTTCATTTCTTCATGAGATTCCTATCTGTTCAAAATCATTCACCTTAGATTGATACACAGTATACTGATTTAACTTTCAACAATAATGGTGGAAGTTCTGTCCTGCAATCTGCAACTGTTTCAGTGAGGGGGGGTACATTTTTCTAGTTTTCTGCTAGAATCGAAAAAAAACTGCCTGCATTTGAAAGTAGTTAATGAAAATCCATGCTTCTCTAGCTTCTGCTGGTAGCATCTAGGCATATATTCAGTCATTGCCAGGTAAGCATGGCAATTGCTTGCCCTTAGCAGATGATTGGAGCCTCTTAGCATAATAATAGGACATGGGTATAGTACCGACCATGGCTTCCTAATGTAGGAGGGTAAACATTTAGAGATGTGGTATATGGACAACAATTTCTGATAATGTCTTTTATAATAGTGTTGGTGTGTTTTGGTGAAGATGAATATTTTGTCTTTAATGACACCATCACAAAGGTATTTGTAATGTTGCACAATCTCAGGTTTGGTATTGATTTTGATTCTAGTTGCAGATGCTGAGTAATTTGCTTGATCAAAACATGATTTTATTTTCATTTAGAATAAGGTTATAGCCCTTAAGCCACTTAGTGTGTCAAAATATTGCCGCATCCATTATCAAGGGTGTCAACATTTTTGCTGTTGTAAAGGATTGTACAATCACATGCATATTGTTGAACTTTAATGCTGTTTATATATTGATGTGTCATTTGTAAAGCTAGTAAAATGAAGGAGACTGAGAATAGATCCCTGTGGTACTCTGATGTTACATTTAAAAGAGGTAGGTAGTAAACGTTGCTCTACAAATGTCTGTATTCTATCAAATAGGTGACATTTGAACCAGCTCATCATTGCTGGAGAGCATCCAACTGCTTTGAGGCGAAGCATGTGTTTATTGGTTCGGAATGCTTTAGACTCATTGAAAAGGTGGTGCACTTATCAGGCCACTATCACATTTAGTGCTGATATGGTAAGTTATATCAACTAATGCTGTCTGTGTATACTGTGGCCAGGAATAAAACCATGTTATATGTTATTGATTAATCTAGTTGGTGTCATGTGCTGAATTAGCTGAACATATGTTACTTTTTCTAATATTTGGAGTGGGGATTGAGTATACAGATTCCTCTGTAGTTTTCAACTGTGTGCCTTTCACCACCCTTGAAGAGTGTGATTACCTTGGCCTCCTTTCAGATGTTTGAGAATGTTCCTTCTCCAAGGCTTTACTTTATTATTAAAGTGAGAAAATAGCCTTTACGGTGCAAATAGGTTTTAAAAAGTGAATGGTATTTGCTCCCTAGACTGAGTCATGTGCTTTCATTTTGTTTAGTAGTGTTTTTGGTGTTTTGTAGTGTTATTGGTGAGAACTGAAATTGGAATGTGATAATTGTCAATAGGGTAGCTGCATCTTTTAATTTAAATGAAAATAATTTGTTTTAATCTATGCATTTACAGCATATTGTAAAATTATGTCAGCTTTCACATATGTGTGTAGTTTTTCTGTTCTTTTATTTATGAAGCTTTTCTCCAAGGGCCTCCACTGAAAATGGACAAAATTATCTAGTCAGACTTTCCCAGTAAAGAAATGTTAATGAATAAATAGAATAGGACAGCTTTTCTGTAATGGTTTTGAAATGACCAGCAAATGCGTTTGCCATATCTGAGTCACTAGTGACGTTTAATGGACTATTGTCAGTTCATTTCACTTTGCCTATAAACATGCTAATGCTTTTTTTTCCAAAAATCAGATATATTTTGTGTCTTTGTATTACAGTTTAGACAGAAATGCCACCCAAAGATTTGCTGGAAATTAAAATATTAAACAGAATGCACCTACAGACCTTAGACTGTTACTGTCATTCTTTCTGTTGAAAATTCCTTCATTCTCTTAGCACAGAGCTTTGCCTCAGCCACAAATTGCTTCACACCCATGTCTATTGCAGTCTAAGGATGGCTAGTCTAGTAGCTGTCATCTTGTGTCAATGTGTGAAGGTTCACCATAATGAATTGAATCACACAAGGATTTATACATGCTGAAAACAGAGACAAGCTCATTTGCCTTGGAAAGAATTTATGAAGTACATTAGGCTGCATTAATGAGTTTTTGGCACTTGGTTTAATGTATAATTTCAGGTATCTTTGCACTGCTACTCAGACAATCTGGTCTACATCAGAACTATACTTTTCAAAGTTCTCTGGCTCTTGGATTTTCCCTGGTTCCTGCGTTCTCTGTATGAGTTACCATGCCAAGTAGCTAACCTTTTCATGTTCTTTTTGAGGTTTCCATGTTAAGCAAACAGGCATTTCTGAACAGAGGCCATTAGCCAGAAAGACTGCTGGCTCACTGACCTCCTCACTGCTGTTGTCCATCACCCTGACAAGATTTAATTACATCCACCACCACTGACTGAACCCATTCTACAAAACAAAAAAAAGTGCACTTTGCTTTCAGAAGAATCTAAGAAATGCCTTACCATACCTTAACTATTCCTCAGTGGCCATTTTCTCTCATAAATTTCAGAGAACAACCAGATGACTTGCCGTTTTTGGCAGTTCTTGCTTACATAAAATATACACAGCCAACTTGCAGGTTTCTTAACTAATAATAACTGCTTTTTTCTCCTTATTTGCCTTTCACTATATATGTTAAGGAGCCAACCCATAATTTCCTTTGTAAGCTTAAGCTTGCACAGAAGGATCAATATGACTTCTATTGCATAGTCAGCTTTAACCACTGTAAAAAAAGAGTGCTATGCCAGCTTCCTTTTGAGTAGACATCTAACAGCACTGTGGCCAAATGTGAAAAGCACAGTGAATCTAAAGTCTCTAATACTGGACAAGGATTATTTCATTGTTATTTTTAACCTACTATGATCTCCTTTGAACCCAGTCATGATTATGGTAGATAGTACTGGTAGTTCAGGGCAGCAAAGCCTCCAGAGGAGAAAAAGATGTCATTCTGCTTTGCTCATTAACTCACTATTTTAGTTATATTCTTGTCAGATCATATACATCTCCTGTTTCATTTTGTCCATGATTTGGTTATGTTGAGCTTTAAATTATTATTTGGACATTGATAAGGGTGGAAAACTCCATTCATTAACTGCTCTGCTTTTCAGCCACTCTTTCACAATATGTATGGTCATACTCTGATACTTTTAGCCAGGATTCTTGCTCTGGTATCCCGTTGTTATAATGTTGCGGTATAATTCAGTATTAGGTCACCCAACTCTCCTCTAGTTTAGGAAACATTTGTTTAGAAATGTCATCCAGATTATATAAGCTCTTTCAATCCTGTTCTTTTTATTGTATTCCCCCTGTATTTTGTTTCTATTTTTATGTGGATTTTTTTATAAGGAGACCATATAGTATTCTTGGTCACCATGGAGTCCTCTGGCTTCCTTTGTGTGAATCTTTTCCCTGCCTTATCCAGTTACAAAATGTTAGGATAAACAAGTGGTTGAATAATAATATGTTGACTCTCTCTAATGATTTTGACACACACTGGCAACCACAAAGCTCTTCCTGAGTATGATTTGCATAGCCTAAGTAAAGGCAAATGTAGTTTGCTGTGTTAAGGAACATACAAATCATGTTGTGAGTGTTTAGGAGTTTTCTACAGGTAGTCTTGTTTCCGCCCATATCCTAAAATACGACAAAAATGGGCAGGTGACTCTGAATTGTCCATATGTGTGTATACATGTATGCATGTGATATGGAAGAAAGGCTTGACAGTAATTTAATTTGTATCATAATTTGTTAGTAAACTCTGAGGATGGCAGTGTCTCTTCATGGGTCACTATAAGAATCAAATTTGGACTGTGGATGACTGCAGTATTAATGGTCTATAGTGACCATATGTGGTTATGTTACCTATGAAACTATGAGAATTAAAGGCACTGAATGCGTGGAATCAGTCTAGTCCAAATATGCTTCTTAATGATCACTCTGATTAAAGGCAAAGAGGAAAAATATGTAATATCTGTAAAGGTAACATTTTGCATTAATCCATAAAAAATATATTAACAAAGTAGTAGGAATACAAAACTCTTGACCATTAGGGGGTACTACAAAAGAAGGCACAGGCACAGGTGACTAAACTCAAAACAGTATGGTATAGGCACATGAATTTTTAATAAGATTCCTGCAGACATGATCAGCAATATAGGCAAAAATTCTTGTGGTGTCAAAGCAGACAATTATAGCTTTTTCTGATGCCCCTGAAGCATATATATATTTTCAGAGAAGTAACATCACTGGTATTAATAGTTAAGTTTGTTCCTGATATCAGAATCCCCTAGCAAAAGCAGTCTGATAAAGCTCAGATATATCAAAGAAGGCAAATCTTTCCATTATAAGTAGACAACAATATTGTATCTATGTAGGCAAACTAATGTTTGAGTTTTTAGATTATTAGGTAGAAACTGACTATAATTACATTGCAGAAGGTGAAAGTAAAGGTATGAGTAAAATGATTTCTCTTTCTATGACAGGGGCCATTACATTTCTAGAAAAAGAAAAGACAGTGGTGTTCTCCTACATAAAAAAATAGTATGACTATACAAGGAATTAGACAAGATAACATTCCAGTCTTAGAGAGAGACAGAGAGAGAATAATCCATCAATAAAGCTGAAAGATCCTTAGGAACATTGTTAAACCAGGAGAAGAACCATATCCAAAGCCTACTTTAGATACACTTCTCATTAGCAATGGGTGGTGTATATGATTGGAACCCTTTTTGAAATTAACAAATATGGTTGCAATCAGCATCCCTCATCCATGCTATTGAACATGTAGTCAATCCCTTGATAAAGTGATATCAGAGCAGGGTCGTACTAAGCTCATTTGCAACCTGTGTATACACAATCAGCTTTATAATCTTTGCATGGCTTTTTGGTTGGAAAAAAGCTTATCTACTGGTGATAAAGGAATTACTGTGCTGGGGTAGCATATAGTGTTCCATATTCCACCTCTTAAGGAGAAGAATAAAATGATTACATTGAGATATAAAATCACTAGAGTGGAACATCCACATAATAATGTCATTTCAGATAATTTGGTAAAAGAGCCCATAAATGTTTTGGCCACGGCCAAGGCCACTTTGAAATAAAATCTAGGTTATAGTGGGAGACTATTACAAGTGTTATTTAACCATGCACTGCTGAATGTATTGATACTTTAGGGGTAGGTAGTGTGTTGAAGCACATTCTAAGATGACCAGAATACTACTAATAACTGCCTATGGCAAAACCAAGACTCTCCAAGCTAACCCTGAAGAGTGGGGGAGAGGTTCTCATTGCACTGTATATCATCTTAGTTCAACCCAGTGTGTCTTTTGTCGGATTTTAAGTCAAACTTGTTCAGTAAGATTGTAAGTGAACATGAGTGTATTAGGCATTTGCTGTGAGTCAAAGGATTGTTCTAATTCCATTCATTGTCACCAAGAAATGTGAAATTACTGCTAGATGTCTAATGGGTCAACACAAATAGCAATTCTTCAAAGATAATAGTTTGCAAGAAGGAGGAGTACAAGTAAAGTATTCCTTTCAACTGCCATATGTAAGCTGTATCAGCAGCAAGAGAGTATTTAATTATGAACACAGTTCAGTTCTTAATCCATGATGACATGGTGTACTTAAATGAATGCCTCAAAATTACTTTCTTTGAGTGGCATAAATAATGTTTAATACTTGTTATGCTTTAGAAGCTGCTATTAGACATTCATTTTTGAAAGAGACAGACAGACCTCAAGAAGGCCTGTTTCTTACAAATATTAAGGCAGGCTAATTGTAACTAAATGAGTCAGGAATGGTTACTAACCATAGCAGCAGGTTGTAGGTGTGGAAACACTTTGGCTATGATCAGGTTTACTCAATGGCATGTTGGAACTGGAAAGAATAAGTCAAGGCCAGGACCTTACGTTAATTTCGATGTCCTGTTCTCTAGAAATTCTTAATTCAGCATTTGTACATGAAGTATTTTTCAGGAGAAACCATGATTGCTAAAAGAGGCAATTAGACTCTTCTGTATCTTGTAAGAAAGGATTGTTGAAATAATTGTTTTTCTCCTTCGTGCAGATGACTACAAGTAAAAATGAATCTTTTTCTGTATAGAATAGTATGTCAATATACTGTTTTATTTCATTGTCATGAATAAATATCATGCAGTCACTTCTGGTAAGTGATGGCTGTATTTTAAACTCTTAGTAAATGATTTTAGTATGGAATGCTAACCTCAGCATTGTTCCCTTCTTGTTGTCCCAAACAATGCTTGCTCCATATTAGTTTACAGAGGTAAACTTCTTCAAAGACCTAAAGCATCTGCAGGTATATTTCTTCCAAACATATCAATCTGTCACTGGGAGATTAAGTATCATAGTAAAGTTCTTGGAGTATGGTTTATTGTGAAGTGTAGAAAATCAGTGATTTAATTAAGTACTATTTGTTTGGGCTTCTAGATGCATATGCAAAAGTATGCTGTTGGCTTTAATCCTTCCAGTCACTTCTAAAGTAAAATTTACCCTCAGTATTTTCAATCTCTTCAAAGGTAATGAGAGAAATTGGTTTTGAGTTATTTGTACCTAGATGATCTACTTTTTTAAAACATTTTTGGCATTTCATTTTTAAAGTAGTTTTCCAACCCTTTCTCTTGTCTTTTCTAAAGCTTGTCATGTTTTAATCCATCTTTTCTTGGATTTCCCTCTAATCAAATAAAGGACAGATCTCTGAAATGCACATTTCATATTCCACATTTCATTGCCCCTTTAAGACAGATTTTTTGTATCTTCATCTAAAGTAACTATATTATGAAATTAAATCCTTTCTACCATTGTTGTTATACTTGTCAAAAAAACTGGTTTTTCCTATCTTTTATAATGTATGTAAGGCTTTGTGCAGGTATCAGTGCATCTATTTAATACATCAATCACATCTTTATAAAGCACATGCTGTTTATTAGCTCATTCACACCTTTAGTGTTTTGGTGTAATTCTAATTGGAATCCATAGTTCTTTATAAAGTCATAACTTTGGAGTTGTTTCCGTACTCGAGTATCTTTCCAATTAATAATATACAAAATAAAAATAGGTTGTGAGGAACAAAATAACACTATGATTAAGTAAAATGTGCTATAGTGGAGATATTAACCAGTCCTAAGAAAATACTGTACTCCAGGTACTGTTAGTTGTTTGTTTAGTTTTATGCAAATATTACCCAAGACTTATAAAACATTGCACAAAAAAAATGAAACAGATAGTGCTGAAGAAAACTGTCATTGACATACATAAAGACATTGCTTGGAAGTATATGAAAGCTTAAGTCTGGTTGAACAAAATGTTGACAGCACAGACAATTAAGGCTAGCTAGTTGTTAATGAGCTGCTTCCTGTGGCACAGAGTTTGATTCTTTTAGCCATCAATTGCTTGTGCCTGACCTTGTTAAGTCACTTAATAGGACAGTGCTCTCGGGCAGCTGGGAAATTAGGCAAACCTCCTCAGTGGTCTACATGTCTACATGTGTAGTAGCTACTTATAAACCTAATACTTTGCTATGTTTAAGTAGTATGGTTTCTAAGATATGAAATTGATAGCAGATTATATATAGATAATAAAATATACATTTGGAGTTTTGCACAATAATTGACTGTATTGACATCTTAAGTGCATCTTAAATGTCTGTCAGCCTATTTCCTACTAAGTACTACTGTTGTAAAAACATGTGTTTTCTTTTTATCTGTATTGTTTAAATTTTATGACAGACTCCTCTTGTAATAAGTGTAAATTGTTAATTTTCTTATACAACTTCATAACAATTCCTCTACATTTCCTTCTTTGAATTTGATTTATTTTTTTAGTTTTAATTACTTGTTCTAGTTTTAAACATATTGCTCTGAATCCATATGCTGTTGGCTTCTTTTTCATTTATACTAGGTGCCACTTGGTTCTCTATCCAACATGTTGTTTCTTCTTTTATATCACTTAGATTCATTTTGGTTTATTTTTCCCCATCCACTGTTATATGTTATGCATCTCTCTTTTTTCATGATTTCATTAAAAGTGTCTCAATTTTTACTGTTGGCTCATAGATTTACTCATCAAGCTTGTGAGCTATTGATATTCAAGAAGCTTTACATATCTAGCCTCATGATTATATCATTTATTTGGCTATGTAGTGATTATATCTAAAGTGAGTTCATGACTGATTTCTGACTCTAAGATGACATATTCCTTAGTCTGGAAAAGTGCTGTTAATTTATCCTTCAAGCTTTCTATTACTGATACTTGTTTTAAGTATTAGATTGCATTATCTGAAATTAGCAAATAACCAGTAGCATACTTCAGGCAAAGTCTTGCTACTAGAACTGGATTAGATACCGCCCTATAGGAAAAGAAAGGGAACATTTTCTGTTTTCTTTTAGAACAGTTCACAATTTCCAGCTGTGCAATTTTCTCATTAAAGAATCAATGCACATTTTCACGTGTTTTTCACATAGCTTGATCAAAATTCACATTAAATGGAGCCATATATACCCAGCAGTATGGCACAGTTTGTGTCACAGTTATTCTGCAGTAAGGCTGAGGGACAATAAAATAGATTTGCTTATACACTGTGAGTGTTAGGTAAGTGAAGAATAGCAGTGTATGTTTCTATGCATGTGGTTGTGTGATGAATGACCCCAATTCTGGCAAGCTGCTTCTGTGGCCAAAAGGACTAAGGCAGCCATCCTGTCTGATGAAGCTGCAATGCTGTTGAGGGTTGTTATCCTGATATAAGCAAATGTTTGTGCGGTGTACTTGCAATGGTTTGTGTTTTACAGACTGTGAGTCTATGTCCATACTGCTATCAACTTTGTCTTGTTTATATTCCACATTTGCACATTCCGCCACAAGAATAAAACATTTTTGATAATGCTTAGTTGTTTTGCATGGCACGCAATGGTACAGAAACAGTGAAATAGGAACTAGGATTAATGTCAGACTGGCAATCACAGACACCAGATATATTCAATTATTGCCATTAGTAATTATGAAATCCCATCCTGGTGTAGAGATAGGAGTGGGCTGTAGTAGTATGTATATATTACATACTAGAAATCTCATATGTGAGCAATACACCTCATGCTGTGCACCGCTTTCCTATGTGCAAACAGGTAAAACAGGCAAAGTGCACATGCGTGTAGCTTAATTAACCATAGTGAAGATCCGAGGCCTCTTGCACTATTGCTACATCTATCCATCATCTACCTCTATATACAGTATATCTATACTGCTCTCTCTTTCTCTCTCTCTCTCTTTATACACACACACATATATATATATATATATATATATATATATATATATATATATATATATATATATATATATATATGGGTCTATATTATAATATCGAATGGAACGAATGTCGAATGGCCGAAATATTGAAAGTGCCATTTATCAAGTTCGGGTTTGTGGGATTGGGGTGTAGTGAAGATCGGGCATTTTGCCCTTTCCTCACTGTAGTGCGGTCATGTAGTTGTAATATATAATTAGCGGGGGGTATGAGAGGTGCAGCCCCCCACAAAACCAAGTTATTTGAATGGCACGTTCGATATTTCGGCCATTCAACATTCTTTTCATTCGATATGATAATATAGACCTATATATATATATATATATATATATATATATATATATATATATATATATATATATATATATTAGATATATAGATATAAATATAGTTATATAGAGAGATACGATAAATCTGTGTTTCAGTTCAACTCAATAATACGTAACACCACTTCTGAAACACAACACCACCACAATTCCACAGAAAACAGTTCCACTACACGACAACTCTGAAACCAGCTCCACTGCTGAAACTCTGTAAAACCAATGGTTGATTTTATTTCACATAATAAAATGTTAAGCGCTTTCACTCACAAAAATTGTGGGCTTCTTCAGAACAATCAATCATTCCTACAAACTCTTTAAAACCATGAAATGGCGCCAAACAATTTAAAAACAGTCGACCGTTCTTAAAGAGACATAACACCATATAAAATGAATGTAAAATGTGATATAAAATTCACACGTATGTAAACATAATATACATAATATAGATGATGCAAAAATGAAGATGATGCAAAAAGTGATTATCTTCTTCTATCCAACAGAGGTTTGATAGATATGAAATCATTTAATCCAGGGGAAATGTTAGCATCAGTAAATAATTGCCACCATATTTCCCTACATGCCAAAACATTCTTAATGTCGCCCCCCCTAGGGTCGGGGATAATATTTTCCAAAATGCCAAAAGTGAATTTGTGTTCATTTCCATGTTTTTCCACATGTTTGTATAGAGCATTTTTGTTGTCCTTAGTCCTGATACTATATAGGTGGGCATATATCCTCTTCTTAAAACACCGCTCTGTCTTACGTATATAGTATCCTGGAAATTCCGTGCATTTAGCCAAATATATCACATATCTGGTTGCACAATTCCCTTTGACAAATTTAATCTTAGTTCTATTGATATTGTCCAAAACTAAACCCTCACTTTCATTAATAGTGTGGCATTGGTTACATTGTCCGCATTTTGTGGTATGCTTGATCCTATTCTCTATTCCCCTATTCCTGACACCTTGTTCTAAATATCCTTTGATGTTTCTGCCCATTTTATACATGAATGTTGGTTTCAAACCTAATACCTCTTTGATTTCGTCATCTACCATTAGAATATTCCACATGCTAGAAATAATTTCCTTAACATTATTAGTATATGGTCCATACTCTATTACACATGCTCTCTTAAAACCATTTAAAGTGATTTCCTTCTTAATGTTGGAATTCTTCCCATTAACCCTGGCTCCCAACAACGGGATGTATTTAAAACCCCTTTCCCTCAGAACATAATTCCTCACATCTTCCATCATCTCTATTTGGTAATTTCTATCTAAAAATAAACTGGTAATAAAGTTTAATTCATCAATTACATCTTCATAATCTGATGTCATGCGAATAGCTCTCACACATTGCCCCTTAAAAATATTGTATTTCATTTTTCTCGGATGATTACTAGAATATTCTAAATATGAATTGGTATAAGTGTTTTTTCTATAAATTTTCGATTTAAACTCATTTGACCCATCAAATACATAAGTGTCCAAGTACGGAACCCCTGCAGAACTACTTGTGACTGTAAACTTAAGGTAGTCACTGCTGATATTAATGTGTTCCATAAACTGGTTGAGACGTTCACCATCCCCTTCCCACAAAATATAAATGTCATCCAGAAATCTGGAATAGTATCTAATGTCTTTGAAAAATTCACTGTTGAAAATGACTGAATTCTCCCAATCAAGCATAACCAAGTTGGCATATATAGGGGCACAAGCGGCCCCCATAGCTACCCCCTTGGTTTGCCTGAAGAATTCTCCATCGAAATAGATGTAATTGTGTTCTAACACAATAGACATTAGATCTAACACTAGACAAATAGTATCCCAGTCAAGATTACCATACTTAATAATACTATTTTGAAATGCCTCCATCCCTTCTTTTTTGGGAATATTGGAGAATAAGTCCACCACATCGATGGATATATATGTGAAATTGGGTTTCCAACTGTCAGTTGGAAAATTTTCCAAAAACTTCCAAGAGTCCTTTACCATATGTTCCACTTTGTCATAAATAAGTTTCAATTTAGTGTCTACAACAACACCCAAGGGGAAAGTTTTAGACCTACTACCAGATATGATTGGTCTAAAGGGCGGGTTTTTCTCACTCTTGTGAGTCTTGGGTATCCCTACTAAAGTGGCAAGTTGAGGAAATTCCACTTTCATAAATCTGTACAAGTCCTCTGATATTCTCCTGTCAAGCAAAAACTCTTCTATGTGCAGATCTATTCTTCTGTATGCAATATTAATTTCATTTAGTGATACTATCTCATAATTTCCTGATGTATGCAAAATGTCATACATTCTCATGCTGTATTCAGAACTATCAAATATCACAATGCCGCCCCCCCCTTATCGGGTTTCATTACCCTAATATCTTTGTTGTTACTTAATTTCTTAAGTGTGTACCACTCTGATTTAGTTAAATTGTTTTTAACTTTCTTATTTCTTCTATTCTGTAATTGATAAATTTCTCTTGTTACTATGTTATCAAACAACTGAACGGTAGGGTGCATAATGGGGACAAAGTTACTTTTTTTCTTTAATTTATTTTCATTCCTTACATTTTCCTCATTACTTCTAAAACGAAGGCTTAAATTTAGCCTCCTGATAAATAATTTAAACTCATTAAGACAGTCAACTAACTTAAAACATCCTGTAGGTATATATTTCATTCCTTTAGGTAATACATCAAAGTGAGCCTTGTTAATGGGAAGTTGTGTGTAATTATATATCTTAAAATTTTTATACTTTAATACTGAGCCATCAACTTCTATTCTACTTTCGTTTCCTTCTTCCTTGACTTCCTTTGATGTACTACTAATATTTAATACTTTTGTCCCTTCTTTCTCAAATTCCTCCCCCTTGTCCATTCTGTGTATTCTCCTTCTCTCATGTCCCTGTGAAAATTTGAATTGGTGTAATTCACATTATCATTGTATATTGGCTGCCTGTCGAACCTGTGTGTTCTGTCATCCAATTCCCTAACTGTACTACTGGAGGGGTGTACAGATGGCCTCAGGTGTTTCGTCTCACCCCAGGTGTATGACATACCCTTACTGTATTGTTCAATATCTCTTTGAATTTTCTTACACTTCTTTTCATATATTTTTTTAGTCTTTTGTTCCGCTAATTCAAATTGTTTAACATACAATCTTTCCCACTGGGGAAACATTAAATCCCTAATAACAATTTCATTTAACTGTTCAACTTCATTCATCAGTTTACACAATTTCTCATCATTACATTTTATCAATAAATTCATATATTGCATTCCAAATGAGTCAAATAAGTTGGTAAATTCATTTGTAGTATTAATTGATAAATCGACACCCATGGGTGTCTTAAAAAACCTTATTCCCATCGGGACAATGTGAGCATCTATACATTTAGTAAGATATGCGTTATCTAACTTAACAGAATTGATCATATTTAACTTTTTCCCAAGAGAATAAATAAGGTCTTTTAAAGTTCCTTTAATATTACGAGGGTCAAGATTGTCATTCTTGTTAACATTTCGCTCACTGTCACAAACACAGTTGCGCTCCAGAAATGTTTTTAATTGACCACCCGTATAAGTATTATTGACATTATTATTATAAAGGAATGAAATATATACCTACAGGATGTTTTAAGTTAGTTGACTGTCTTAATGAGTTAAAATTATTTATCAGGAGGCTAAATTTAAGCCTTCTTTTTAGAAGTAGTGAGGAAAATGTAGGGAATGAAAATAAATTAAAGAAAAAAAGTAACTTTGTCCCCATTATGCACCCTACCGTTCAGTTGTTTGATAACATAGTTACAAGAGAAATTTACCAATTACAGAATAGAAGAAATACGAAAGTTAAAACAATTTAACTAAATCAGAGTGGTACACACTTAAGGAATTAAGTAACAACAAAGATATTAGGGTAATGAAACCCGATAAGGGGGGGGGGCGGCATTGTGATATTTGATAGTTCTGAATACAGCATGAGAATGTATGACATTTTGCATACATCAGGAAATTATGAGATAGTATCACTAAATGAAATTAATATCGCATACAGAAGAATAGATCTGCACATAGAGGAGTTTTTGCTTGACAGGAGAATATCAGAGGACTTGTACAGATTTATGAAAGTGGAATTTCCGCAACTTGCCACTTTAGTAGGGATACCTAAGACTCACAAGAGTGAGAAAAACCCGCCCTTTAGACCAATCATATCTGGTAGTTGGTCTAAAACTTTCCCCTTGGGTGTTGTTGTAGACACTAAATTGAAACATATTTATGACAAAGTGGAACATATGGTAAAGGACTCTTGGCAGTTTTTGGAAAATTTTCCAACTGACAGTTGGAAACCCAATTTCACATATATATCCATCGATGTGGTGGACTTATTCTCCAGTATTCCCAAACAAGAAGGGATGGAGACCTTTCAAAATAGTATTATTAAGTATGGTAATCTTGACTGGGATACTATTTGCCTAGTGTTAGATCTAATGTCTATTGTGTTAGAACACAATTACATCTATTTCAATGGAGAATTCTTCAGGCAAACCAAGGGGGTAGCTATGGGGGCCGCTTGTGCCCCCATATATGCCAACTTGGTTATGCTTGATTGGGAGAATTCAGTCATTTTCAACAGTGAATTTTTCAAAGACATTAGATACTATTCCAGATTTCTGGATGACATTTATATTTTGTGGGAAGGGGATGGTGAACGTCTCAACCAGTTTATGGAACACATTAATATTAGCAGTGACTACCTTAAGTTTACAGTCACAAGTAGTTCTACAGGGGTTCCGTACTTGGACACTTATGTATTTGATGGGTCAAATGAGTTTAAATCGAAAATTTATAGAAAAAACACTTATACCAATTCATATTTAGAATATTCTAGTAATCATCCGAGAAAAATGAAATACAATGTTTTTAAGGAGCAATGTGTGAGAGCTATTCGCATGACATCAGATTATGAAGATGTAATTGATGAATTAAACTTTATTACCAGTTTATTTTTAGATAGAAATTACCAAATAGAGATGATGGAAGATGTGAGGAATTATGTTCTGAGGGAAAGGGGTTTTAAATGCATCCCATTGTTGGGAGCTAGGGTTAATGGGAAGAATTCCAACATTAAGAAGGAAATCACTTTAAATGGTTTTAAGAGAGCATGTGTAATAGAGTATGGACCATATACTAATAATGTTAAGGAAATTATTTCTAGCATGTGGAATATTCTAATGGTAGATGACAAAATCAAAATGGTATTAGGTTTGAAACCAACATTCATGTATAAAATGGGCAGAAACATTAAAGGATATGTAGAGCAAGGTGTCAGGAATAGGGGAATAGGGGAATAGAGAATAGGATCAAGCATACCACAAAATGCGGACAATGTAACCAATGCCACACTATTAATGAAAGTGAGGGTTTAGTTTTGGACAATATCAATAGAACTAAGATTCAATTTGTCAAAGGGAATTGTGCAACCAGATATGTGATATATTTGGCTAAATGCACGGGATGTTCAGGATACTATATACGTAAGACAGAGCGGTGTTTTAAGAAGAGGATATATGTCCACCTATATAGTATCAGGACTAAGGACAACAAAAATGCTCTATACAAACATGAGGAAAAACATGGAAATGAACACAAATTCACTTTTGGCATTTTGGAAAATATTATCCCCGACCCTAGGGGGGGCGACATTAAGAATGTTTTGGCATGTAGGGAAATATGGTGGCAATTATTTACTGATGCTAACATTTCCCCTGGATTAAATGATTTCATATCTATCAAACCTCTGTTGGATAGAAGAAGATAATCACTTTTTGCATCATCTTCATTTTTGCATCATCTATATTATGTATATTATGTTTACATATGTGTGAATTTTATATCACATTTTACATTCATTTTATATGGTGTTATGTCTCTTTAAGAACGGTCGACTGTTTTTAAATTGTTTGGCGCCATTTCATGGTTTTAAAGAGTTTGTAGGAATGATTGATTGTTCTGAAGAAGCTCACAACTTTTGTGAGTGAAAGTGCTTAACATTTTATTATGTGAAATAAAATCAACCATTGGTTTTACAGAGTTTCAGCAGTGGAGCTGGTTTCAGAGTTGTCGTGTAGTGGAACTGTTTGCTGTGGAATTGTGGTAGTGTTGTTGTGTTTCAGAAGTGGTGTTACGTTATATAGAGAGATAGGTATAGGGATAACTACACACATGTCCTTAGTGCCCTAAATACCTGTCAAGCTCTTAGAGCAAGAAAGCTGGACAAATAATGGGGGAACAAAGGCCCCAAAATGGAGGCACTGTCAAATGTTGCACTTAAAAAGTTAGACAATTGATAGAATTACAATGTTGCATTACCATGAATTTTTTGAATGATATGCCATGTGAAATTATTATGTCTGCCACTATTTACAGACATCATCTATCAATAATTTGCCATTAATTTTCCAGAAAAAAAACACAGGTTTGTGTGAAACAGACCAATTATATGAGTCAAACTTCTGGACATTCTGCAAGCATCTGGACAGTTGAGAGATGTCTTGCCCTATCATTCACAGAAGCCATGTCTCTCCTAACAGTACATGTGGAAATATTTCAAAGTGAGATCACAATATAAGTATATATACATATATTGACAAGCCATCCATGTGTATCACCACCAGCAATAACACCAGCAATCACAACAACACTGTGTCACCCTAATTTTTCAATACATATATCAACAAATATACGAGTTGTAATATATAAGTTATGTGCTCCCTCATGGACAGGTCCACTTAATGATGCTCACAGACTTGGTCATCCAAATGCAAACAGAAAAATATTATCAAAAAGGGTATTGTAGTTACACATCTAGGCTAATAAACTGTATTCATCTGCTAGGCTACTAACCTCAAATGACACTATGAAGCAATGTGACTAAGCAGGCCTCCCAAGCTGTTATTCAATACATATCTTGATTATGTCATCTAGTATAATTTCACCTGCAGTCCTGCTTAAATCAGACATGTGCTGTGCCGTATGTGTTAATGCTGTGAATTGTAGTCATAAACTTAGATAGGTAGGGGTTCAAATCTCATTGCCAACAAATGTGTGTGTTTGTAATCAGAAGTGGAAGTGTGTATCTCAGTTTAACTTCACAAATGGCATGGTTTCCCATTGTTTTTCGACTTACACAAACATCCAGTCTAAGCAGTCATACAAACTCTTGTCCCCATGTGGCCTGCTGATGTTACCTACCATAAGATCACTTGAAGTCCTAGTTAAAGCAAAATTCTGCTGTGGCACGTGCATTAAGTGCTGTGATTCATAAGCTTAGCTAGATAGGGGTTCTATTATCACTGCAGTCAACTTGGTGTGTGTGTTTTTAGGTTATAGGTTAGGTTCATAGGTTAGTATTAGGCTAACTGCCCTTGCGAGCCATTGTAAGCCTAGCCAATTATCCCTTGTGAGACTCAAACCCTGCATCTTGTGTTTGTAAGACAAACACCTTAATCATTAGGCCACCCTCCCCAACCCTGAGCATTTGGTGAATGTTATGCAGAGCAATTTACAGCACCCTGTGGGACACTTGCCTCCAAATTACACTGCTGATGTCAAACGTCATATCACATGACTGGATATATATACGTCACAACAGGCCATGTTCACACACTGTCCTGACACATGGGTAGATGCCACTTCATTCTTTGTAGGACAGACAGCAGTGACATTCCTGTTATTGTATTCATAAATTTCATGACATCTATTTGCAATAGTGATGGAGAGTTTGACACATTAGATCACATCGGAGTCCACGTGGTCTGTAATGTTTGTGGATGATATTGTGGTCAGTAATAAGAGTAGGAAACAGGTTTAACAGATCCTGGAGAGGTGGAGGTATGATTTCTAGAAGAGAGTAATGAAGGTCAGCAGGATTAAGACAGACTTTATGTGTGTAAAGTGGATAAAGGATAAAGAAATGTTTAGGATGCACTGAGTGCAATTAGTGAAGTCATATGATGTGAAATACTTTGGATCAATATTTAAGTCTAATAGTGACTGTGGAAGACACATGAAGAAGTGAGAGCATGTAGGGTGGTGTGGGTGAGGAAGAGTGTCATGATTGATTTTTTTGTCAGATACATATCAATAAGAGTGAAAAGGGAAGGTCTCCAAGGTGGTAGTGAGACCAACTATGTCATACATGTTGCAGACCGTGTCAGTGACAAAAATAAAGGAGTCAAAACAGGTGTTTGTAGAGTTCCGAATGTTATGATTTGCATTGTGTGTGCAGTGGATGGACAGGGGTAATAACTGTATATTATACTGTTGGCTCATGTGACATGGGTTGGAGACAAAGACAGATTGCTGGGATTGTCTTGGTTTGGACATGTGTCAATGAGTGATGCTGTGTATATTGGCAGTGGGATGGTAAAGATAGATGTGCCAGGTAAGAGCGAAAGAGGAAGGCCTAAAATAAGGTTTATGGATGTGGTGACAGAGGACATGCAGGTGATTGGTGTGACAGATCAATATGCAGAGGATGGGTGGCAATGGAAGTAAATAACATGATGTGGCAAGCCCTAATAGTACTATCCAAATTAATAGGGAGAAGAAGATGAAATCTGTGTTGGGAGAAACATCATCTGCACACTCCAGTTGGAAGTGTACAGTGGGATTACCTATTTGAAGTGTAGTGCATCTTGAAACAGTTTGTCTTTTAACAGTGTGTCTTCATATTACCTGCTCTGGATTGTGTGCAGAGGCTGTAACAGTTTGCCCACCTCCATGCTGGAACATCAATACACTTGCTTTCAAATACAATCAGCCGCTGCTATGTAGCAGACATATGTAGCTGTCAGAACTACTGCTGCATAACAAGCAGCAATTTACACACAGCTATCAATAAAAGAGGTAGTGATCTACCTTATGGATGACATCATAATGTGCATAACATAGACTAGTCACCTGAAAACAGCAGTCAGAGCACATATATCTCTCATTTAGCATTCTCTATCCAAATACCAGGTCCAAAACTCACATTATTACCTCTCATTTCCCCCTGTTTCCACTGCTAGTATAGTTGCTATGAGTTGGTGATTCAGTGCAGATAATGCATCATCTGCACTGAAAGCCTGTATCTCCTACATCACTGAAGTACAGTTTTAAAGAGCTCAACCTATAACAGGAATCTTAAATCTGTTCTCTCTTCCTTCCAGAAGAGTAAAACAAAACAGGTTGTTTAATCACACACCTTGCCTCCTATTCATGATATGCACCCAACACAAGCCATCATGTGCAGAGCTACCCCCCCCACAAACTAATCTAAACAGCAGACACATCCTAATCACAATAAGTCTACAAGCAGACAATACACTTAAGAGATTTCATCACCACTGTCTCAACATAGCAGTGCTTAAGGCAATGGGCATGTATGCCAAAGATTTTCATAATAGTTGAATGTATAGTGAGATGTATAGATGCCCCACTCGGCAGCTTCCACAAGGATAACTTTAGTGTCAGGTGTGTGGCATACATAGTTGCCAAAGCACACATGCAATCAACTATCTGAACAACAAGTCCCACCCTCAATCCAGCATTCTTCATCTTGGTATGAACAAATCATGGCCATGCATGTTGTCTGCCATAGAAATTTTCTATTTTCATATAACGGCAATGCTTCTAAACACCATTAGGTAAATACCCTAGTGTCATCCTATGAACCTCGGTATCTATGCTGATGTACATGTAAAAAGGAACATTATACTATATTACTATTCTAATGAGATTTGTCTTATGTGCTGATATATGACCCTGAGCTCTGAATCTGATGGGGTCCACTTTCTATGTGCACCCATACAGATGTATTATACAATCCTTAAAGAGAAAAAAAATGAGCTATATTAATGACATGCATATAAATGTCTGACTTTACAGCCTATAAAAAAGCATCCAGTATGAATAATTTTAATGAATGTGCTAGCGACTGTCTAAATTGCTATGTACAATCTAAGCAACAGGTACAATTATCAGATCAACAGCAGAAATGGAGGTAATATACACAGATTAATATAGATAATCTCACTGTGCATCAGACACATAGCTTTAGTATCCATGAATCTAAAAGATAGACAACAGGGATGGGGCACAGTTATAATCACTTGCACAGGGTGTTGTGTGGGGATGCAGGAGGCCTAGGCTGACACAAAAGTTTTGTGAGTGTGTGTGTGAGTAAGTAAGAGAAGCAGCTAAGATAGACCATGTAAATGTTACGTGTGTGTCTGTAGGTGCCCTCAGTGTGACATTGGTGTGTGAGTGTCTGCATGAACATAGCCAAGCTCAGTGCTAGCCCTACATGTCTTTATGTTGGACAGGTGTGAGCTGTGCATGGTGGAGCTGGCAGTTCATCGTCTCCACTCCTGAACATGAGAACTGACTCTGCCAGGAGTTGCATTGGCACCTCCATGCCTAAGTCAGATGCTGTGCTACTACCTGAAGGTGACCAATGTCTGCTGGATGTGCTGCCTTCATGGAAATGCCCAGGACCATGTCCTCATGTCCTGCTATGTCTGGGTGTGGACAGCACACTCCCTGCTGCAGCAGTGGATGTACTGCACTATGGGAGTGAGATCAGGCACGGTCACATTGTCTCTCATCAGATGTAGTCACTGACCTACGTCCACAAGGTCAAAGCTCTCCTCCCAGCAGATGTTCCATCACAGACAATATGCATTCTATGACAGATAATCTGTGCTACCTCACAGACACATCCCAATCCAACATGTCATTCAAGCGATCCATGGAATCAACATGGTGGAGGCAGTCATGAATGTCAGACTGTGCTGCATCTAGAACTCTCAGCATTCTCCTCGAGTTCCTTTCTGAACATGTGAACATGCCTGTGCCTCCATGACAGTCCTAAACATACATTGGGTGACACAGGATGAGACATCTGCAACAGGTTGGTGAGGGACAGCAGGCCTCCTGCGAGCCCCCTATCAATCTGCTTGTATGGCACCTCACCAACAGTTTGGCTATGGCCAGTGTCAACAGTCTCTGAAGCCAGAGTAGCCACACTTCCCTGGTCAATGTCCTCACCCTCCAGCTGTCCATTATCTGTAGCCTCAGTGGACTGGGTATGCATAGGTATACTGGTCATGTTCAGTGAGAATGAGGGGGTTTGCTGAATTACAGCCTTTGTGTCAGAATCAGTCTCTGCAACCCCTGGCTATGTCACACTTTGGCCACCACCATCATCAGAATCTGATGTGACACTGACAAAAGGTGGCATGCTGGACACAGAACCACTGCCATGTTCACCTGTGATAAAAGGATGGAAACACAAATACATTAATACCTTCACTACTATGCTGCAATATATGTTAATTAATTTACACTGTTGTCACTATTAAAGACATTCAGTCCTGAAACTCTTAGAGAAAGACATGTGAACAAAGCCATGAATAATGGATGGACAAAGGCCCAAGAGTAGGGACCATTGTGACATATTGCCCTTACAAACCTAGAAAGGTGGTACAATAACAGGTATTGCTTCACCATGATATTTCTGATGGACATGTAGTCTGAACTTTAGACTTCTATTATTTAATATCTCAAAACTTTAATGATCTGTCAATAGTTTGCAAATCAATCACTATGATCTTACATACCAGCCACAGGTATGTCCCACATCTGGACATTCTGCAAATATCTGTGCAGTTGACAAGTATGCAGACAGTACAGCAATCCATACAGCAGGCTTGAGATCAAACTTTAGCAGATATGTTGGCATATAGCTTAATTAGTGAAATAGATGTATTCTGCTTACCAACTGCTGGAGCCCTATATGTGTGGATTCCTGATGACCTATAAAAGTAAAGGGAGATGCAATGGTAACAGCACAACCTTTAACATTCTAACAGGGGGTAATAATTTTAATATGCTATATCTACAGTCAATGCAATGTTAACAGAAATGTGGCTGACAATCTCTAAATGTCCTTAAAAATGCAGCCATCTGAATTACCAACACAAAAAAAACCCTGGCATACATATACACTAGATATACTATTATAGAATGAATGCAACACTATTAGACTGATGATCTAACAAAGCCTACTTGGAAACTCCACCTGAGATGCTGGAGTGGCACCCACATCCAGAGTGTATTGGCTAATGGACTGTTGGGAGCTGTCCTGAGTGGCTATGTTTGCCAGAAATTCCTCAGTGGCAGGGAGAGGTTGTACTGCTGCAAGCCCACCAGCGGTGACCTGACAATCACATGCAGCTTCAGCAGCCCACCTCCTTGCAGCATGAATCATGTCAGTGGCTCTGTGTCACACCTGCTCATAGGTGCAATTGTGTTGGCCAGAAATATTAACATTTCATAACAGTTCACCCCACAGGGCTGCACATTCTGACATATTGGCCCAGGCTCTGGACATCAGGACTGAATGATGTTGGTGTAATGCATCAATTAGGATGTCATTCTCTGCAACAGAGAATGGTAGCCTATGGCAGGCAGACATTTTTTTTTCCTGAAAGACAAACTAATCATAACACATATAAGGATCACATCATTAAAAGAAACTGCATTGATAAAGCAGTACAGGAAGGCTATCAGTATGCAACATTTTATTACAACTTGAATATTCCACACTGATCAACAAATAACATGGTGGCTACAAATAAGATGAGTAGCACGAGGAACATATCCTTGTCTTTACCATAATAGATACTCACTTATGCTCACATAACCATCACAACAGTCTATTTAAGCTGTGCCGTTGCAGGAACTCATCCTCCCCACCACAAAAAAAAAAAAAAAGCAGGCAATGGGACAAATGTGCTAACTAAACAACAGTGTGATGTTAAAAGCGCTCTCCAAGGAAATGTCCTTGAAACACTTAGATCTTTGGCCTACTCTGCAGCCTCAGCAATTATTTATTTATTTATTTATTTATTTACTTACTTACTTACTTATTACATTTGTTAACCAGGTAATGTCTGACTGGGCCAAGAGCGGAGGCCTGGGGAGAAAGGTTCCAAAACAATAAGAAGACTAATAATAATAATAATAATAAAAATAATAATAATAATAATAAACAAAACAAATACTCAGTACAAAATTCAAATAACAGTGTGTATCAACACAAGTAAAAAAACAGTCGTAACAAATAAATACAAAATATGAATTCAAGTAACAGTGAGCACATATATCTATAGTGAAGCATTAACAGAGACACCAACACCAGTACCAATGCATGTACACTTATGAGCAAAGGTTCACATGAACCCATGTCCATACAGTGTGGCAGTATGAAGTTACATATCAGCAATTCAGCAGAGAGATGGAGGGGAAGGTGGGAGGCTAGAAACAGCAGGATATGGGTAGAATTAGGATGAGCGATGTAGAAAGTGAGTTAGGGAGAATTAGCCTAAAGTATGGGAGTAGCAAAGCCAACAACGATGACTGGTTTGAACTCATGATAGGGAGAATTTTTTGTGATGGACTGAGTAAGAGTGTTCCAAAATTTGACAATTTTAAAAATAGAGGGTGTCACTATGACAGCTGTGAGAGTTGGTAACCTTTAGCATTAGCTTGTCAGAGGATCTGAGGAACCTGTGATTACTATTAGGTTGGAATAGATTAGAAAGAGCAGGGCAGTTGCTGAGTTGGTGAACTATTTTGTGAACCATGGTAAGTTGGTTGAAATATAAAAAGTTAGGGAGTTCTAGCCAGTTGGGCTGAGAGAGAGTAGTGCAGTGGTGAGTCATATGTGGGTGATTAGTGGCAAACTTTGCAGTTTTGTTATAACAGGATTCTAGGTTATTGAGGTCAGTCTTACACAAGTTTGTGAATATATGTGATCCATAGAGGAGGGTAGATAGCAGGTATGACTGAGCAGTGCCCATCCAGGCACTTTGAGTAAGATATGGTTTGGCCCTATAGAGGGTGCCAAGTTTGATGTGAACTTTTTTGATTGTCAAAGAAATATGGGTATCAAATTTTAGATTCTCATCTATTGTGACACCTAGAAATTTAGTCTGGTCTGTGGGTACTATCTTGGTTCCATTTGAAGAGAGGATTGTGAGAGGGCACTGGCATAATTTGAATTTTTTGTTACCAAAAGCTATTATCTTAGTTTTGTTTGGGTTTACTATAAGTTGATGTTCAGCTAGGTATTTTTCTATGTCCAGAAAAGAAGTCTGCATTTTTTTTGAAGTTCCTGGGATGAGGGGGCTGAACAGACAAGTGTGGAATCATCAGCATACTGGACAATGTAGGCTAGTTGAGTTATAGAGCTGAGGTTGTTTGTAAATATGCTAAAGAGGAAAGGACCAAGTATGGATTCTTGGGGTACACCAACCAAGATAGGGAGTAGGGGGGAAAAGTGCTGTCCTATTTAGTAGCCTGTTGTCTACTGGAAAGATAGCCATGGAACTAGGTCAGGGATACTGAGCTGAGGCCATAATATAAGAGTTTGTAGTAGCAGTTGGTGGAAAATGGTGTCAAAGGCTTTGGACATATCGAGAAAAATATAAGAGACTAGCTGGCCTTCATTTATGAGATGATGAATGGTGTTAGTGAATGTTATTACGGCAGTGCTATGTTTAGGTCTAAAGATGTGCTGAGATCTAGATAATAGGTTGTGAGTAAGGAAGTGCTTGAGGAGTTGGTTATGAATGCATTTTTCTAAGATGTGCAAGGTGAAAATATGGCTATAGGACGGAAGTTGGTTAGTTCTTTCGAGGGTCTGCCTTTGTGGAGGGGAATGATGTGTGATATTTTCCAGAGAAGTGGGATGTATTGCTCTGCAATGGAATGATTAATCAAGATAGATATGGAGTTGGCAATAGAAGGAGCGGAAATTTTTAGAAATTCATTAGGAAGTAGGTCAGCTGCAAAGCAACAGGGTTTTAGTTTGGTTAAGAGTTTTTATGTAACTAGTTTGAATGGAGGTAAACTTGAGGGGGTTGGAGTTATCTGGAGTAGGAGTGGGAAGAGTAAGTGGTTGATTAGTCTAGCTACCTAGCAGGGAGATTATAGTATTTATAATGTGAGAGTTGATTTGAGTTGCGATAGGGTCAGAGTTCTTTGAGGTGATTGGGGCAGGGCTTGGTGTATGAACTGAGCTGAGAAGATAGTTAATGCTTTGCCTGAATTTTTGGGGGTTGTTTAGGTATTTCTGTTCACAGGTTTGGAAGTAAGTTTGTTTGTCTTTTTTTATATGTTTCATAGTTAGATTCTGTAGCTGGCTTTATCTCTGCATTTAAGTAGCAGTTTGGTGTCACTGGATGGCCAAGGTTGGTGCTTTGCTTTAGAGCGTACTTTCAAAGAGGGAGTGAGATTATTAAGTATTTTAAGGAAGGCATTGTTAAAATCCTGGACAGCCAGGTCTAGATGTAGGTTTTTAAGTGGTGTACATTCACATTGTTGGAGTAATTGATTAAAAGTAGAGGGGGAGGAGTTTTTCTTGCTATGAATGTATTTGTAAGTAATGTTGCTTTGAGTATGGACACATTTTCTATATAGAAAAGTTGGAGTATGGTCACTGAGCGAGTCTGGAAGTCAACTGGCTAGTTAAAATAGGTTGGATTTGTTAGTCAATATCCAATCTAAAGTTGAATGCTTTTTGTAATGTTTGTATGTGAGAGTTGGACAGGTTATGATTTGGGCAAAGTTGAAGAGGTTTAGGAAGTTTGAAGGAGCATTGGATGAGCAGGACTGCCAATCAAGGTTGAAATCACCAAAGATTATAGTTTCTTGGTTTAAATTGGTAGATGCCCAGTACCTCTCAAATGGCTGGAAAACAAACCAATGTCCTGAGTACAGTTCTAACAAATGATCCTAAGTACATTCCAACGTATGAATTATTTAGTTAAAAAATGGATACATACCTGATGGAGTACAATACAGAAATATACTGTTCCAAAATAAATGTTTAAGTGATTGAGACTTCTGAAATAACTCTCAACCATGTTGTTTTGCCTAGCTACACATTTGCCTTTTTATAATGGTGTACATTACTAATTTATTGCATCTGACCTTGTTTGCCCTCCAGAGATGCTAACTGCGGCATACACAGCTGCATTGCATGCAGTTCAACCAATCCCATGGAGTTAATCAACCAGATATAAGACATCAGTGAAGAAACCATTCCCTTTCTTATATGTGGCATGAGAAAATAGTGGAGGACAGATACAATCTGAGGACTGACAGACCGTAGTAGTAGCTACATTTAACATACATTTCTGTGTGCTACAGGCTGAAACCAATGCTGCTGCTGTTGCAAATAGCCATTGACAAAGAGGGTGAGCACTTGGCAGGCCAACTTCACAGTAGAGTAACTGTGGGACCTCTGGCAGCCTTGGGTCAGATACAGAGACAAACGCAGAGAAGCCATCCTAGTGGAATATGAGTTATGTGTTGAAGTTATTCTGTTATGCTCTGGTATCCTTAGCAGAATACCGGGGGACATGCTTAGTGTGTCAGAGGCATCAGCATCCAGGATCTGCAAAATATTTGTGCATCCAATGCTACAACAGGTCAGTGAGCACATATATTTTAACATAAGTTCTAAAGAGATACTCTGAAGTCTGCCACAATTGTAACATATATTGCAGTAATCTCCAGTAATGTGTACTATACATCACAGTCATGTGCACATGAGAATAACACCTGTAGAATATGGTAGGCTCCCAATTAACCATAAGGTCTACCACTTGAATAACTGCAAAGTCATGTGTAATGTCATGGGAATCATTTGAAAAGTGTGTGTTGCAAACCCTTGCATTTAGCACCATTTATATATGTGCCAAATTCCCCAAATGCACCAGAATTGTGCTATGGGTTATATCTCCAAGGCTCATGTAGTTGTGGATGCATGCTATACACTGGACTCATGGCCAAGGGAGCCCATCAGAGATGCACACATACACACACTCAGAAGAACACCGTAATGAGACATACAGTTCAACCAGGAATGACATAGATCATCTTTTCCATCTACCATGCTCAGAGTGACAGTCCTACATATCCATGGCCAAGGGCACTATTAATATCCACTGATATGACACTCAGTGCTCATTGTATGTGCCATGCTACCCAAGTTAATATAGTGTGAGCAGCTGCAGCAGGATCATGAACAGGATTGGGTACACATCCTACAAACAAGACCAAGGTCACCACAGCCACAGGACAATGATGACTCAGAGGAGGAACCAGCAGCAGGTGTGTTTGTAGGTATACATAGCCATGTTCAGTAAGTCCTTCTCTTAGCTATGAGCCAAGCCATAACACACAGACTCTGCACCTAGGAGGGTAAAACCATAGGCATAAATCACTATTCAACTGTAGGGGATGCATTACAGATAACATTTATCAACCAAACCTAAACGATAGAACAGGCAGGATGCCAGACATGTAAAGTAATCAGACCAATGTGCCATTAATTTCTATCTGCAGTCTGTAATGATTTGCCACTAATTTGCCAGAAAACCACAGTGTTATGATAAATGGTCCAAAAATGTGGCAAACATCTGCTCATTCTGCACAAAGATATACAGGTCAGAGGTAAGTCCTGGAAAAATGACTGATGAATGACCAGGACATGTACAACAGTGTTGTATTTTTGCAAGCAAACATCATAACAGGTTGTGTACTCAGTATGTGCAATATTTTAAAAGTGATATATTTCAATAAATGTGCAGTTAACATGGTAATCATTTAGTACAACTGTAAATTACTTCAAATTTGATTGTGTTCTGCCATTCCTCTCACCTGTACTGATTATTGGAGGATGTCCATATGTTGGACTCATATATTTGGACTTCTTCTCATAAAAAATGTGTTTTTTCTGGAAAATCCCTGACAAATCATTAAAAAATCATGTCAGAAAATAGTGGCATACAACTGAGTTTCAGACTTCATATCCTGCAGAATACTCATCCTAATGCATAACCTGTTATTCTATCCACTTCCTAAGTATGTAAGACCGATATTTGTAGAGTGTCTCTATTTGTAAGCGTATGTCACCCCATTTATTGTGCCTTTGTACAGATTCCTTGCTCTGAGAGGTGGAGAGGTATCATGCTGGCTGCCTACTGCTGCTTGCAACAAAGGTGTATGTTTGAAACACAGGATCAAGGCACTCATCCTGTGTTTGGCATGTGCATTGTACCGAGGATTGGATTTTAGAACTATGTGTGACTATTTCATGTGTAGTAACATATTCTAGTAGTGTATGTGAGTCATGTTTTTTTATATATATATTCTGCCTATTCTCACTTGTATTATGCTAATTTTTGAAGTGCGTAACAGTGTTGTACTCAGGATAAATATTAATGTAGTAGATTTTTTTGTAACCTCTCTTGTGGCTGAAGATGTTAAGTGTTGGACTGAGATTCACATGGTCCTGGATTTTAAAGCAAGGATTGCCAGTTGTGTTTTACTAATGTGTCTTTGCATTATATTGCAATGTAATGAAACATTCGCATGCATTCTTGAAGCATTCTACTGCCAACAGCTTTGAGTATAGAACCACCATGGTTAAGGTGGGTTCTAATACAGCAGATATCTTACTTGTCCAATGGTGTCCCACTTCACATTATTATCACCCTCCATTGTAGCAGGTGACCTACTATTTGTTATATCTTAGGCATATTCCAGATGGATGACACACTAATATGGTCATTTATCTACTAATATGGTAATATCTGTACTCTGTAACTGCTCTGATTTGGTTCCCATCGAGCAAACATGTTGCCCATTTTCAAATGTTGCAGATTCCTACATTCTACAGTCTCAGTATCTGTCATAACTGCAGTTGGTGAGAAAGTTATTATAAATTGGTTTTCGTCTGCATTAGACATGGCTGGCATTCAGGGTGAAGTTGTGAGATTTCATTCTCAAAGTTGGGGTGTGCAAGAGTCCAAAGTGTTTGTTGGACTCCTAGTGAATGATTATGGTCTCTGGCTGTTGCAGGAGCACTGTCATGGATCAGATTACAAATCAGATGCATGGAATAGTTTGGTCTGGGATTTGTCCAGTGTTATTGGTATCCGCCGCACTAGTGAACAGTGTAGAAATCACTATCAAGACCTCAGGATGAGGAAGAGGGAAACCCTTGATTGCTGGATCGATGAATGTTGGACTGATGGCACTCCATAGATGTGTAGTTATCACTTACAGGCAGTGCTTGAATGATGAAGCAGCTGCATCTGCTTATGATTGCTGTTCTTAATATGTTTTTTTCCCCACAGCTAATGCAGAGTGAAGAGTGAATGTGCGAGGTTATGAGGGAAGATCGAAAAGGATGAGAGATGCAAGTAGTATGTATGCTTTCACACACTACTCTTAGTTTAACATTAGGAATAACTACACTTATTGTGCTCAACACTTGTATCACACTGAGTATGAATTTGTCCATTTTAAAGTAAAACTATGCATGTATTAATATGTTTAGTAAAACAGCAGTCCAGTATTACAGAGTAGACAGGGGTTGTCATTTAGAAAATCACACTTCCAAACTATACAGTACATGTTTAAGTGGAAATACATATATATTCAATGTAAATTATGACCTATAAACCAGGGACACCAACAGCATGCTGCAGATTGTTATTGTCATAATAGTGAACCTGTGTCCATAAAGTTTAAAAGGAAAGAGTGCTGGCATTATGCTGTTTTCCAAATGGAAATTACAGTATTACATTAGTCACTGCTTGTGAGTTTGAATAACACACTCTCCAAAATTAAGGGCAGCTCTTAACAATACTGTTTTAGCTTGTCATCAATAAAATTCAGTAGTGTTCATAATGACAGAAGTAGAAGTGTAGACCTCTCTACCTGTCCCTCAGATGGCTCGTTGTCAAATGTAAACATTGTACATACAACATGCATATGTTCAATATATACAAGCATGGATGACTGCTGGATGCAATCTGATTTGTAGTATAGTATGTTAGTATTAGCAACAAGGTGCTATTCAATGTAATAAAGGTATTTATTAGCATTTGTAATTGTTATAAGTAAAATGTAACAAAATATAGTACATTATTTATAGAACGATTTCTATATTATATGCATTATTACTAATGTTCTTTCTTTTTTCTCTCACCCCACCCCTTCTCTTTTTTTATTATTATTATATGTTTATAATAATATTTTCCATTATAAGTATATTTATTACTTATGTTTTGTTTTTTATGTATAATTTTCTTTTGTTTTGCTGTTAAATACATAATAATTTCTTATTATGTGTAGTTGTTTGTAATTATATTATTTTGTATTTTCATATTAATTTATTATATCTTAAAATTGTAATTAATATTATTTTCTACATTATTTTGTGTTATGTTTATTTCATTATTGAATTTTAATTTTATTTGTTATTACTATAGCACAGCAGGGTAGGACAGTTTCCCATGGATTACTTACACTCCCTCCACCAATTACAGCACCAAGGCCCAGCACTTGTGGGCTGCAGCCTGGTAGCACCCCCTGCTGCCCCTGCCCTACCTGGACCCTCAGGTATGTCTGCCCCAGAGGATAGGGCTGTGAGTCCCTCTGGAAGCAGAATCGGGGGGGGTGATTTTTGTCACCCAAGCTGAACTGCCAAGTTTGGTGTGTAGGATTGTGAGCCTCACAGCTGGTACACACTTATGCAGAGTGGAGACACTGCTCTCCATCATCATCCTTAATAACACAAGGAGACACAGACATTAGACATATTAGCCATCAGCGCAGTGAGGTGACAGTGATCACAGTCCAGTAGGTGGTGGGTCGATTCTCCCTGTCAGCAAACATGACTTTCATAGGCTCACGATTCCCAAACCCCCATCCCAACCAAGGTGTCCAGCCCCCTCTTGTGTTCTTCACTGACCCTGTTCTTGTCTTGTATGTCTGGTCTGTCTGCAAATTCTTCCTCACCTTACCAAATTGCCTGCACCAGACTTGCCTATTTCCCTTCCCCAACATTCCACTCTCTTGTTTAAAAAAATAAATAAATAAAAAATAAAGGCACTTGTCCCAAAAAAAAAAAATACTGTGCCATACATAGCTCTCCATTTCATGGATGTGTTTATTTGACACAACTAATTTGGTCCAATTGGCTTCACAATACAATGATGTTGTTGTCACCCTCTCCTTCTTGAAGTGGCAACCAAAATTCAGCTAAAAATCTGTACATGTACCCAGTTGTTACTGTTGAAGAAATGGACAGCTATGGTTCTTACCTACACTCTTTCTGCACATTCCTGCGTTGCTTTCATTTTGTTTTTTTTCCCCTGCTTGATCCCTATTTCACCACTTTCCTATCTCTTATTGAGCAATGTTGAGGGATGAGCAGCATCGCTCCACAGTGGTAAACAGGAGCCAATTTATTTTTATTGGATATCAGTACCATGTAGCACCACACATTTCAGCATTATTGCATTGAAAGCATGCACAGCTCATGTGAAAAACTCATAAACTGCAGAATTTATAATCTGCATGCACGCAGGCAAGTATTTGGAATGATACACCTGTATTCGAACCCAGTGCCATCTGATCCAAAACAAAATAACAGGAGTACATTTAATAAGTTGTGCTACAGAGTCAGTTGAATAAGAATTGCATTGTACACATAATCTTCATAAGTGTACAGCAGACTGCTGTTATATACAATTAATAATCATGCACAACCTGTTATCCTATCATGTTTCTAAATTTTTAAGAACAATACTTGAAGCATATCACTTTAGTGATGTCCCTATGTCCATCCATTGTGTATGGCTTTGTCCAGATATATTTATTATTGATTGTTTTGAATACATACACTAATTAACTGACTAAGTAGCTTGACAGGTTAATGTATTGTTGATGAAGTCCAATGTCACTGGTTTTAAAATAGGGCTTCTTCATAACTTTTAAAAGTGTGTACTATATTTTGATATGGTTTCACTAAGAGTGGGACAAATCTAACACAGCTTTCAGTGTATTAAATGCCTCACTGCACCTATGGTCCACCTTAGCTGGTTGGGTGTCTTAACTTTTGTAAGGTCTGTCAGAGGGAGACTATGGGTACAATAATGGATACAGATTTTCTTCAGCATGAAAGTCTAAAGAACATTTTTACCTGCATTTTATACAGGGTAAAGACTCAGTTTAGCTTCTTCAAAGTTTTCTGTTTGAGGTGTACTTGCCTCCTCCCCAGTCACATACACTAAGTATTTGGCTTCCATGACACATTGCTTACTTTTGGAAGCATTTTCTGTAAGTCGTGCCTGACTCAGAGTCCAGTACAGCTTGTACTTTAGATAAATATGATCCCTAATCTTCTGAATAATTTACTGTCTCTTCAAGATACATAGAGGAAAACCTGGCATGAAGTTTCACAACATTATCAAAGAGACTTTGAAAAGTGGCAAAGGCCCAAGAAGTACAATGTGTAAGACATTATAGTAAAAAGACCTTTAGCAGTGGTAAATTCTGTCTTCCATTGGCTTCAGGCTAAGGTAGAATTGAAAGTACTCATTAGCTAAATCTAGATTAGTCAAATTGTCTAGCATTTGTAAGAGCACATCCATTCTAGGCATTGAAAAACTGTCAAATTTAGATACGTCATTCAGTTTTCAGAAATCATTACAAAACTTTATGGAGCCCCCAGTTTAGTAACCAGTACAACTGGACTATTCACTTCACTTTGTGACTCCTCAATAATTCCTGCTTTAAGCATATTTTACTTATGCAGGTATCATTTTTATTTAGACTTGGGTATCCTATACAGGTTTAGGTTTGCCTTCCACATCACAGTTTCTATATAATGTTATATTAACTCTCTCCTACCAGATAGATTAGAGTTAAGTATGTATACATATATATATCTATATATATATATATATATATATATATATATACATATATATATATATATATATGTATATATATATATATATATATATATATATATATATATATATATATATATATATATATATATATATATATATATATTTATATATATATATATCGATACGTGTGTGTGTGTATATATATATATATATATATATATATATATATATATACACACACACACACACACACACACACACACACACACACACACACACACACACACACACACACACACATGTATTGCATACTTTTTTCTTTCATGTCTGTTTTAGTTTGTAGTTCACTTCATTATTTATTTTTTCCTGATAACTCAATGGGTCCTTGCCAACTTTGCTAGGTTCTTATTTTCAGCAGAGAAAATCAATGCCATTACTTTCTCAAATGCTCCAGTTTATTCAGCGATAGTGGAAATCTTCCATTATAAAGGCATTTTTTTTGTAATGTAATCATCTTCCATTTCAACGGTCAAATAAAAACTAACTAATGTACTAGCTTTAGTTTTAATTGTCCTCGAAAATATATCTATGTACTAGCTTCATTACATGTGTATAAAAGATTTTAGAACTGTCAATCAGTATATTATTTCTTCTTTACCTTCCTTTACCATGTACAGCAAGTCATTCATCAACTAAAATAAATGAGTAACTTCATCGCCTATTTCTGTTATTGTTATTGCTATATTTTTGGCTCTTCTTAATGTGTTATTATCTTGTTGTGATTTATATAATTTTCTTGTTTATCTGCTGATCTGCCAAGTCAGAAGCACTTTTGTCAGTACAAGGTTAAAGTGTAGTACAGGGTGTAGTCTCTTCTCTTAGGAATACAGGTACAGGTTTTTCTTTACCTATGTTTTTCCCAGGAACGGAAGTTAAAGTCAGCGACTTTCTTCTTTTGGTTTAGGCAACTTCTTTATTTTTACCACATCAGCTTCTGTCTCTTGATGTACTTGCTGCTGAGAATCTTCTTTCTAACTAGACCTCAATGTTGATGTTACATTAGGCAACACATGCCTCTGCTCAGGTTCCCTTGCTTCTCTTCATGGAGATTCTGTCTCTCTCTGACTCAAGGCAAACCTCCTTAATTAATTTAATAATTGGATCCTCCCCAGCTATCCATCTTTACTAATGTGTGCTACCCCTAAGCACAACCCTACACCTTTTCTTAGGAAAAACCCTTTTTCCATTGTGAGTTTTCTTTGTTCTTTTTAGAAATGTCAGCATTAATCACCTGGATTTCATTGCTTGTTCATTTGAATACATTTTCCCTGGGATTCAATAAACAATTTTCTTCATGTCTGAATAGCACAGCAGCTCCTTCACGGAATATGGTGGCCCAGTGATCCAATAAACAAGGCTGGGTGCATGCATGAGCCTGCTAACACTATTCTGCCATGGACACGACTGGATTATGCTAATGACCTAATTTGCTGATAAAACCATAAACGGCTTTGTGCAGCGCGCACCTCAGGGATTAAAAGGGGTAGAAATGGGAAGGGAAAAAAAGGGAAATAGCAGAATAAAAGCAATCAAGTACTAATAAAATAGCAAGCAGGTGGAATGTATCATAGCCAGCCAATCATACAGGCAGCATCTGCAGAATAACAGTATAAACTCTGCAAACACCTTTCAGTCTGGTTTTCCCACAAACCTTGCACTATTTCTGTACACATGTGGGTGAATTTTAACCAAAAAATGTTAGGGGCTGCTGTTGCTTTGATCTATCAGTATATGCTAGAGACTGAGGGCAGTGAGGAGTATAATGTTGACAACTGGCCCAGACTGAGGAGGAGGAGAAGAGTGTTCAGAGCCAGGGTAACCTACCAGGGGCTACATGATCTGAAGATAGTAGAGTGCTACAGGGTGGACAGAGACATACTTCAGCAAATCATTGAGCTGTGCCAGCCTCAAATCAGACCCAGAGCCAACAGGGGGAACCCATCCCAGTGGATACCAAGGTATGTGTAGCCTTAAGAATACTAGCTACAGGTACTTTCCAAAGACCTACTGGGGACATGATGGGGGTCTCACAGGCATCTGCACCAGATTACTCCACCAGATCCTGGATGTCATGCTACCACATGCCACTGAGCACATTTACTTCCCCAACACACATGAGGAGATGACCAGCAATATGCGTCTCATTCACCGTGTAGCAGAATACATGGAGGTACTGGGTGCAATAGACTGCATGCACATCCACATCAAAGCACCACCCAGTGAACAGGGTAGGGAGCTACATAAACCACAAGGACTTCCCCTCTATCAACTGCCAGGTCATGTGCAATGCCCAAGGCATTATAATGAATGTGTGTGTGCTGTCAGTCCTGGAAGCTGTCATGACTCCCACATCTGGCATTCATCAGAGCTGTACCACACGTTAGCCAGTGGGGACATCCCATATGGCCATCTAGTGGGGGATGCTGGCTATGCACTGGAGCTGTGGATGATGACACCCATCAGAAATGTGCACACACCCACTCAAGAATGCCATAATGAGGCACATGCACAAACCAGGATCATTATAGAGCATGGGTTTGGGATGCTGAAGTCTTGGTTCCATTGCCTTGATATATCTGGTGGAGCCTTGCAGTACCATCCAGCCACATGTGCACACATGTTCATAGTATGTGCCAAGCTACACAATATGATCCTGTGGAAACATATGCAGCAGGAACAGCATGGGGAAGGGCCACAAACCCCCCCAACATTGCCAGGGTCCCCACAGGCACAGAGGGACTCGGTGGAAGCCCCTGAGCCTGTTCCTGTAGGCAGATGGAGGCGTACCCAGTATGCCCAGGCTTGTCAAAGAGGCAACACATAGCACATGCACTCTAACACTGTAGTGACCCAGGGACTGACACCTCTCTTCAACTCACACACACAGTAAAATGGATACCACACACATCACACTACCTGTAGCTTACCCTGTAAAGGCAGTGTACTGCATGCATCTCACAGAGTCAGCCCTCACCCACTATCCCCACAACTGCTGCAGGCACAAGGTAAGTCATTCTTCTAAACAATAAATGAATGGTATGTCCTGGTAGCATATCTATGGTATCACTGCAGGCATGCAAGGGAATGGTGTGGCCTACTGGGGTAGCAGCAGACAACTGACAGCTATGTGGGACATCAGGAAATGTTTGCCCAATACTGGCTTCCCCACACTATGCAGTATTATCCAAGGTGACAAATCCCACTGCAGTATATGTGGAGAGGAAACTAAGGGGGGGGGGTCATAAGTCATAATCATGGGTGTCAATGTGGGGATCCCATAATCACCCCTCAGACTCACTCAGCTAGTCAGCCATAGAAAACCAGAAAGGAATGTCTGCCAAACACCCACAAATGGTGACAATGATGGAATACCCTCCTACAGACTTACACAGTGATATCACAGCAGGCCTTCCAGTTGTAATAAGGCTCTGAAGGGTAAGAAGTCTGAAACTCAAATGTATGTCATTACAATCTAGCCTGTGGCCTCTAGTGAAATGCCTCTATTCTCCAAGACAGGGCACAATACTATGGTAAATGGAACCAAAATATAAAGCCAATATCAGCACAGTATATGCAAATGTGTACCGCTGACAGGTGTGCCCACCCATACCCATATTCCCATAGAAATGCAGTAACATGTAGGTTAGTAGGGTAATAGCAGCAGAGCACACATTGCCAGGGCTGTACCAATCAAAATGATAACTTGTTGCATGTTCACAATATGCAGGGGTCAGTGATCTATGTATATGCATGGGAAATACTGTCAGGATGTAGTGAGCACTTACTCCTGGCTGTTGTGTCTTAGTGGCCTAGGTACAGTACTGTGGTAGACAGGGCCATGTTCCAAGAATCACAGTGCCAACTATTTTGCATGTCAGCTACAGCTATGGTGGGAGCTGGACAGGTCATGGACAGGGGGCCACACATATGAACAGTACACAGGTCGGAGTAACCTAAACAGTGCCTACCATACCTCCCGACTGTACAGACCTTTTGAAGACTGTACAGAGGTATGCATCATATTTGAGGTGTCTTTATCATGAAATAGTGGTTGTGTGGCAAATCACTGGCAAACCACGAAAGTCTAAAGTCAGAAAATAATGACGGATTGTAGTGTCTCAGACTTCATACACAATAGAAAATGCATGCTAATGCAAAATCTGTTATTGTATCACCCTTCTAGGTTTGTAAGGCCAATAGTTAAAATGGTCCTTATATTTAAGTCTTTGTCACCTAATTGCTTATAGCTTTGTCCAGATGTCTGGCTCTAATACGTAGACAGGTATGGTGCCTAGTAACGCAACAGGTACCTGAAGGTCAGAGTATTGGCAGGTCATAAAAGGCTGCAACCTTACTGTGTCAGCACTGACATGTCACTGGCAAACAGCCATACCCCCTGGAATGGCAGGTTGTTACAAAAGGAGCACAAGTATGCCTTGTATATCTGTTCTGTTTGTCCCAAAATTGCATTCACCTACAAAGAATTTGCAAAATAAGAAAAGGGCAAGTCAAAACATCAATGGCAGACAGTGGAGAAGCTGATGTCACACCCATAAAAGAAAGCAAGACAGTGGAGAAGCTGATGTCACACCCATAAAAGAAAGCAAGCAAGTAACAAACTGGTCCCCCAACTGTCTATATATGGCATAACAGTATCAATACCCTGTCCCCATGTGTGGGCCTTCATCTGACTGTCATATGTGGGCCTGTCCAGATGTCAGAGTCAGTGACAGTTTGACAGCTAGGCCACATAATAACATAGTAACACAAACTGTCTGAAGACCCCAGCAGATGTAGTGGTGCAATGATGGGCAACCTGCCAAATAGGTATGCTCAGAGGTGTGTAGTCCATAACCTTTTGTGTGATTTTATAGCATCTACCATGCTCGCACCAAAATTACAAATACATAACAGCAGCCACTGTGGGTAAAGCCTGTGACCGGACTACAGAAGGATAAAGAGACGCACAGAAGGAGGAGGGGAACCACTGGCCAGACAACTGGAAAATGTGCACACCAGAGCCCAGTTTGCAGTAACATAGGTGCCCTGCAGTGTATGGAGTCAGTAAACATCAAATGCAAATACATAGCACATACACAGATAAGTGGAGGTCCACAACAAATAAAACCCTAAGTAAAAGACACCTTAGAGGCAAAAACACATGAGAACTCCCTAAACCTACACACCACAGACCATGCATACTCCACACACCAGGCTCTTGCAAACACTATGGCCTTACAATACAACAACATATTACTCATAGAAGACTCCACTGTGAGACACACGGATGTGCCACACACCAGGCAGGATTAGGAGATTATTTGTTTGGCAGGTGCCATAATCTGCCATATCACACATGCACTCAAGTCACTCTACAACAGGTACAGGTATCACACTAACCTGGTACATGGCGGTGTGAATGATGTCAGAAGTACCTCACTGACTATAGAAAGACATGATGCAGCATGCTGAATATGTGTCCCATGCAGGTATGTCCCTAGCCATAAGCAGTATCCTGCTGGCACCCAGAGTGATGAATCAATATGAACAGAAAGTGATTGTCAGTAACACTTGACTCACTTACCATTGTCACCCCAGGGGGATCCACTGCCTGGCAGCCTGAGAACATATGAGTGACGGAATGCACTGCCTAGCTGCACATGGCCTGCAGCAGTCTCACATGGCCTGCATGCCTCTGGCAAAGGCCCATGCTTCACCCATAGTGCCGTAGTAGGAAATGTCATGAGGTCCATACTATCAACATAATACAGTCAACAAAATTCAAATGAAAGGCCATACTTCTAAATGCTAGTAGAATACCTCTCAAACTTGTAGAGCAAGAAATCTGGACAAAGCAATGCATAATGATGGTATAAAGGCCAAACTATAGGGACACTTTTGAAATAATGCTCCTGTGATGTTAGAAAGGTGATAGAATAACAGAGTGGGTGTTTACTAGCATGGATGTCATGAAGGGTGTGAAGTCTGAAACTCTAATGCTCGGTCACTATTCCCTGACTGCAACCCTGAGGGACTTGCAACAAATTTGTTAGAAAACCACAATGTGAAGGGAAACTGATCAGATATGTGAGGCATAAATGTGGATAATCTGTGTGAATCTGTACAGTTGAGAGGTATGGCACACCAAGATATGACCTTTCAGGTAAGAAGAATACCCCACTACCAGCAGATCCCCAGCCAGTATATCACAAAGTTGCTGGACCTTTTACACAGCTTCATCAATCAATCGGCTGTAGCCACACCTCCCAACTGGCCAGATTGTGCAAGAAGGTCTAGCCTTTGCCTCATAATATTGGTCTATGCATCATCCATCTCATATTTCTCTGGTAAATAACTGTGATGATCTGATGACATCTGTCAGTAGGTAATGACACAATATATTAATGTGTCAAATAATACATAAGTCAGAAAATGTCTGCTAAAACAAACCCTGTATCTCAAGCCACTCATACATTAATGAGAGGCTATAGTGACAATATCCCCCTATATTTGGACCATTGTTTCCCCATATTGGCAGCCTATCTCCAGATATCTTGCACAAACAGGTTGCAAGGTATGGCTGTAGCATACAATACCCCAGACTACAGTTAGAACTATTCCTGGAATTGATTCCCACACTTACTATAGAAGGTAATACTGGGCATGCTCCTACATTTAGAGAAATAAAACTCATGTCTGAAACCACAATGGACTATATATATATATATATATATATATATATATATATATATATATATATATATATATATATATATACCTGTATTGTGCAGATGTCTTTGCATACACACAGCTATGTACACCTAACTGTCTCCACACACACCCGTCATACAGGATTACACACAGCCAGCTGTAGGTGGCCCATATGTGGTATATCTGCATCTGTTGCATATGATACACACACATATATATGGGCAACATATTACAATATGTCAAGCATATACACACATAGACATGGTGAAGAGACACACAGACAGTGATAGAGTGAGATACACAGGGAGACACACACACAGAGGGAGTCATATATAGGGATACCCTGAATGGACGAGAGTGATGTCCTGCTGCAGGGAGTTGTATACCAGTTGTAACCACTGCCAAGTGCCAGCATGAAGATGAGAATCATTGTCTGGTGGTACTAAGGTGGGTATTGTAACATCATATCACCTACCTTTGAGTGTGCATGAGTGTGTGTGTGTGCATGTGTGTGTATGTATGTGTGTGAGTGTGTGTGTGTGTGTGTGTGTGTGTGTGTGTGTGTGTGTGTGTGTGTGTTGCATGTATTAGTCTAAGTATTATGATGCCTTACATACCCAGAACACTTCTAATTGCTCTACTTTACAAGATCTACAGATGTCATTCACCTTAGAAGTGCCTTAGCTCTATAGTGCATGTGATAACTGTGTAATACTATAACACAAATAACTATGTAGGTAGGAGTTCTAATCACAGTCATGGCATATGTAAGTGTGGTTGTGTGTGGGGGTGGGGTGTGGGGTGAGTGTGTGTGTTTATAGGTTAAAGATTTTTAGCCCATTCACACCCAGTACACTTCCCATTGCCCTACTTTAGCAGTCCTGCTGATGTCAGTCACCTTAGAAGTACCTTTGGGCATCTCTCAGCTCTATAAGCTCAGTGGCATGTGTGATAAGTGTGGCACACTATAGTACAAATAACAAGATAGGCAGGGGTTCTAATTTCAGTCCTGGCAATTGTAAAAGTATGTGTGTGTCTGTAGGTTAAAGGTTTTGAGCCCATTCATACCCAGTACACTTCATATTACCTTACTTTAGCAGTCCTGCTGATGTCAGTCACCTTAGAAGTACCTTTAGGTTCATAGGTTCATAGGTAGGTAGTAGGCTATCAGCTTAAGAGCCAACGTAAGCCTAGCCAACAAGGTTCCCTGACTTACGCCACCCAAGAAAGTTATTTTCCTGTGGCACTGTCGAGCAGAGACATAGAAGTGATCCCCAGGGTGTATTTCTTATTTCCCATCCACTCATCAAGATTTTTCTTGAAGAGTGCTGATGAAGAATGTTGCTTGACATAGATGGGTAGCCTGTTCCAGAGTATGGGAAGTCTCTGGGACAGGAATCTATCCCTCCAGCATGTCCTGTTTATTGTGGTGACAAGGTTTAGTTCCCTAGAGCGTGTAGCTCAGAGGGACTGGGATTTCTTTAGGTGTAGCATGTCCAACAGCTCTGGGTTTGACATAGCTTTATATGTTAGGCAGAGATCACCTCAGAGTAGGCAATATGCTATGGAGTAAATCTGGAGTTTTTTGAGGCGGTCAGTGTAGGGCATTTGTTTGAGGCCAGTAATCTTCTTTGTGATGTACTTCTGTGGCCTTTCCAGCTGCTGCAGATGTCTTGTGAGGTACATTCCAAAAGGGGCACTGTACTCTATAATGGGTCTAATGAGTGTTGAGTAGAGAGGAACAATGACCTCTTTTTTCCGGGATGAGAACCCTTTTATGATGAGGTGTGCCATGTAGAAGGACTTCCTGACTACTGTGGTGATGTGACTATCAAAAGAGAGACTACTGTCCACATGGGTCCCAAGGTCTCTTATCACACATTCAGTGTTAAGTAGATTGCTGCCTATGTGGTAGTTCAGGGGTACCAAGTTTTTACCAAAGGGGATGACACTGCACTTTTTGGCATTGAGCTTGAGGCCATGGCTCTGACACCAGGTATCTGTCTCAGCGAAGCCCTACTGTAGGATGTCCACATCATTAGTTGTTTCGATGATGGCTTCTAGTTTGCAGTCATCTGGGAACTTCATTAGCCAAAGACCTTCTGTGTTAGCCTGTACTTCAGGGAAGTAGATACCAAACAGGACAGGACACAGGACTGAACCCTGTGGTACTCTACTTGTCCCTGGTCTGAAGTCAGATTTGGAGTCTGCTACTTTCACAGTGTGGGTTATGTCAGTGAGTCAGTTGTCAACCCATCTTGTGACATAGGGATTTATACCTAGTTTAGTGAGTTTAGCTATAATTCCAGAATGGGGGATGGTGTCGAAAGCCTTGGCAAGGTCAAGATAGGCTGTGTGAACCACCTTACCCTTATCTACAGGTTTGTTGACTGCTTCAAAGAAGTTGATCAGGTTCAGGAGGCATGATCTGCCTTTCACAAACCCGAGAGTTTGGAGGTTACCAGTGTCTTCTCTCTGAAGAAACCCAGTATAGAACTGGGTGAAAGTGCTCAGTCTATGTCCGTGTTTTATTGTTATATAAAATTAAATTGTTGAGTGATGCAGTGAACTGTGGTGTCTTCATCCGTATTTCCATGATGATACATTCCATGGCCTTGCAGACCAGGCTCGTCAGGCTACTAGGTTGATAGTTCACAGGATCAGTGGTGGCTACCCCTTTGTGGAGTGGGATAACTGTTGCTGTGCGCCATTCAGTGGGCACAAAGCCTGATGTGAGGTTATTATTGAACATGGTGCTTAAGTGGGGAGCCTGTTAGTTCTGCAGTTAGTGTAAAATGCAGCCTGGGATGGTGTCTGGTCCCATGGATGCTGTGTTTTTGCCTTTAGAGAGTGCAGCTTTTACATGCATAGCTGTGATTACAGGGACTCTGCATTCTTCCTGAATAGATATGGGCCCTTTGGGGGTGGGGGAGTAAAGTTAGCACTGAACCTATCTGCCAGGATGTTGGCAATATCAATTGGTTCTGTAATTTTTGTGCCGTTGTGCTGTAACTCAGAGCAGATCTGGGTGTTGCCATCGAGATTATTGACATAGCTATAGAATGCTTTGTGGTTGTCTTTAGAATTAGTGACAATTTTGTTTTCATAGCTAGCTTTGGAGGATCTTATAAGGGATCTCAGCTTCTTACTGAGGCTGACCAGGGAGCTCCTCCACTCATGGGATTTTGCTCTGTTTTGCAACAGTTTCTTCCTTCTGTTGTACAGATTGTTTATGGCAGGGCACCACCAGATTGGCTTCCTTTTTTTGGAGGATAGCATCTTGGTTCTGTTTGGGATAGCATGATCCATGCACTTTGGGTATCCCTCAGCCCTATAAGCTCTGTGGCACATGCAATAACTGCGGAACACTATAGCATAAATAACTGGTTAGGTAGGGGTTCTAATCTCAATCCTGGTGAAAGTGTGTGTGTGTGTGTGTGTGTGTGTGTGTGTGTGTGTGTGTGTGTGTGTGTGTGTGTGTGTGTGTGTGTGTGTTTGTAGGTTAAAGATTTTGAGCCCATTCACACCCAGTAAACTTCTCACTGCCATAATTTAGCAGTCGTCCTGACGTCAGTCATCTTAGAAGTACTGTTGGGCATCCCTCAGCCCTATATGCTCTGTAGCATGTGCGCTGAGTGACACTATAGTACAAATAACTAGTTCAGTAGGGGTTCTAATCTCAGTCCTAGCAAATGTAAAAGTGTGTGTGTGAGTTTGTAGGTTAAATATTTTGAGCCCATTCACAAAAAGTACAATTTCCATTGCCCTACTTTAACAGTCCTGCTGATGTCAGTCACCTTAGAAGTACCTTTGGGCAGCCCTCCATCCTATAAACTCTGTGGTGCATACGATAATTGTGTAACTCTGTAGTGCAAACAAATAGTTAGGTAGGGGTTCTATTCTCAGTCCTGGCAAATATAAAAGTGTGTATGTTTGTAGGTTAAAGATTTTGAGCCCATTCACACCCAGTACACTTCCCATTGTCCTACTTTAGCAGTCCTGCTGATGTCAGTCACCTTAGAAGTATATTTTGGCAGCCCTCAGCTCTATAAGCTCTGTGGCATGTGTGATAACTGTGGAACACTATAGTACAAATAACAAGGTTGATAGGGGTGCTAATCTCACTCCTGGCAAATGTGTGAGTGTATTTGTGTTTGTAAGTGTGTATATCTGTCAGTTAAAGAATTTTATGGCCTTTCTCACCAAGTACATCAACCATTGCCATACTTTAGAATGGCTAGTGATGTTCCTCACCTTAGAAGTACCTTGGGACATTCTTCACCCTATAAGCTCCGTGGAGTGTGCGATAAATGCATAACACTGTAGTACCAATAACTAGATAGGGGTTCTAATCTCAGTCCTTGCAAACGTGTGTGTGTGTGTGTGTGTGTGTGTGTGTGTGTGTGTGTGTGTGTGTGTGTGTGTGTGTGTGTGTGTGTTTGTGTGTGTGCGTGTGTGCATTATGTTAGGAACCATATCCATTGTGGGGTAGGTTTTGCAGTGTTTTTGTTGTGGTCCACCCACTACACATCCCAATGTCCACTTTACAAGGCCCACTGTTTCCATCCACTGTAAAGATAGCTGTAGACACAATGCAACCCTATAAACTCTGTGCCACATGAAATAACTATGTAATAGTATGGAATAAATAACATCTTAGGCAGGACTTCTAATTCTTTGCTACCATTCCCACTCAGGAATTATAGACAAACACACTCAGTTAGGCATCAACCTCCATATCGCTAGGTGGGTTGCAAACATGCTCACAGATAGAACCCATAGTGTGAAAGCAGTGGGCTCCATGTCAGACTGCTGACCAGAGAGTCTGGTCATGGGTCCCCTCGTGTTCAGTATCTATGCCTCTGATGTCCAGCCCAACATGAAGGGACTCTGGCTGACAATGTTTGCAGATGACTGCAAGGTGGGTGCTATTTTTACCTCCGCACATGATGTTGACATCCTGCAGAAAGGTCTTACTGAGACCTAAGACTGTTGTCAGAACCCTGGACTTAAGTTCAATGTCAGAAAATGTGCCACCATCCCCTTTGAGAACAACTTGGTTCCCATGAATCACCACATTGATGGTAGTCCACTGTACACAGAAGTCATTATAAGAGAACTGGGAACACAGGTTGGCAGCGACCTCTCTGTTGACCACCACAGTGCCACTGTGGTCAGAAAGTCTTTCTATGTGGCACATCTCATTATTAAGGGTGTTGCAGCCAGGAAGAAAGAGGTCATTGTCTCCCTCTACTCTTCCCTCATTAGGCCAATCTTCGAGTACAATGACCCAGTTGGCATGTACCTCACTAGTCACCTTCAACAACTGGAGAGGCTGCAGAAGTACCTCACAAAGAGGATCCCAGGCCTTAAACACTTGTCCTATATGGACACACTCTAATAACTCCAACTATTCTCTGTCTCATATTGGCTACTTAGAGGTGATCTCTGCTTGACTTACAAAGCCATGTCTGATCAATCTCTGTTAGGCATGCTCTATCTAAAGAAACCCAATCTGTCCAAACCACATGCACCAGAGAACTCAACCCATTTCCACAATCAGCAGAACATGCTGGAGGGACAGGTTCATAACCCAGAGACTGGTCACTCTATGGAATAGACTTCACATACATGTCAAGCAGAGCACCTCACTGGCCCTCTGCAAGAGAAATCTGGAAGAGTGGATGGGGAATAGAAATCACCCCGGGGATCACTCCACTGACTATACTTAATAGATACACTGGGGAGTAACATCAGGTGGAATGATGCCAGGGTAATCCTATGGGTTAGGCTTGTAAAGGATCCATGGCCATTCCCTAGGACACACTTATGAGCCTATGGATCTCAGCACTGGCATAAGTGTGTGTGTGCATTAGTGTGCGTAAAAGTGTTTGTGAGTGTGTAAACATGTAGGTGATAGTAGTTTGAGGCCCCTTCTCATCCACTCTGCCATACCCCTCATTGGCAATGTCTGCAGGGCAACATTCTGCTGACACACAGGCACCTAGAAAACAAACAAAATACAGCATGTGAGACTGCAGTCAGTCAAGATTACCAACACCAATAATACATCATGGCCGAAAAGGTACACACCCTCTGAAGTGTTCCCATTACAAATGCCAGCTGACAGCACCTTACACAGCATTATATAGCTAAACTGTGCTTAATTCATCCTGTGCATCACAACCATAGTAGCATGTCCCTGCATTGGTTGCATGGATGACAGGGATGTAGCACAGGTATCATTATATGCACAGGGTGTTGTGTGGCTTTGCCAGATGCCTAGGCTGGGCCATACGGTTTTCATTATGTGTGTGTGTTTGGATGGGTGTTCTATGAATGGGCCATGCAGAGGTGTTTTGTGTGTGTGTGTGTGTGTGTGTGTGTGTGTGTGTGTGTGTGTGTGTGTGTGTGTGTGTGTGGTGTGTCTTTGGAGGTGACCTGGCTGTGATGGTGATGTGTGTGTGTGTTTATATGCACACAGTCACACCATGTGGCTGACCTACACAAGGGTATGTTGGACAACTGTGGACCATACATGGCAGGTAGTACAGTTCATCATCTCTGGCCATGAACATTTGAACTGGTCCTGCCAGGGGTCTCACTGGCACTGCCAGGCCCAAAGCCAGATGCAGTACTACTCCCAGATGGTGACTGCAGTCTGCTGGATCCATGTCCCTAACAGGACCGGTGAGGACCATGTGCCAATGGCCTGCTGCGGTGTGGTATGGACAACCCCCCCCACTCTGTAGTGCTGTTGGCACTGTGTGGGACCTCACCTGCACTTCGGCTATGGCAAGTGTCTGCACTCATACTTGCCATAGTCACCACACTAGCCTGTTCCATCCCACCACCCACCAACTATCCATTATCTGTGGCCACTGGGGACTGGGTATGTGTGGGCATAATGACTGTGTGTGGGGATGTTGTGGACAGCAGTGGGATGCCAACCGATGACACAACTTCAGCCTCTGACAACACCACCTGTACCTCACTATGACTATCATCATTGTCAGAGTCCGCAGAGACACTGATGTCAGGTTCTGTGCGGAAGGGACCACGACCCCCATTGCCACCATGGCAACATATGTAACTTAATGCTTTCACTATAAGGTTGGCTGGTACACACACACACACACATGCACACACACACACACACACACACACACACACACACACACACACACACACACACACACACACACACACACACACTCCTGGTACAGTCTGGTACATCGGTAACACCAATGGGCCTTTCAGGGCAGATCTTACGATAGTTCTGCCTGCTGCAATCCATCTCTATCACTGCTACTGTCCAGCCCACAACAAAGGGTGACAAATCCTATGGTGTGTTGGGCCTAGTAGCTGAATGGTAATTGTGGGCAAGACCAAGGCTATTGGATTGAGATATACAGTGTCACCAAGTGCATATGCATGTACTGTAAAAGCTGACTTACTGCCATACTGACCACACACACACTAACAAGGTGTAACAATATGTGATGATAACTGATGTGGGGACAGTACTTTACACTATCACTGCAGTATATACACAGATCAGACTCACAGGGATTAATTTCACACTACATTGCAGGGCAGCCTGCAATACATGCAGAACACATGCAAAGTACTAGTTGCAAAGCCTCATAAGATTATACCAGGCTATTGGCCCTGATGCCCTCATAAGCCTGGCCCATACTTTTGCCTATGCTCCTTCCAATCCAGCACCTGTTCCCCTGTCAATCTGGGACACACACAGGGTCCCAGGGGTGTCTCATCCATTTCCCATGCAATCATCCAGCTTCCTCTTCCAGAGGGCTATACAGGTACTCTGCTAGACATGGGGAGTGAGTGTATTTTACAGACAGTGTATTGTGTTGGACACCACACTATCCTGCCAACAAGTACTATACATGTCACAGACCAGGTGAGGACCTTGTGTGCATGATGCATGTGTTTAATATGTATTACAGATATTCAGAAATGCCATCAAGGCTTATTTGGAGATGGCCTTATATGCCAGACACAGGTCACCTATGATCAGTCTGGGGAGACTGAGCACAGGGACAAGGCTTTCAGTCTACCTGTATAGGGTAGGTGTTGCAGACCCTGGAATTGCCTGGTCATGAACCTCTGTAGTCTCTACAACTACTGAATTTGCTTGGCAAGGTACATGCAAAAGAAGCCATTGTACTTGGTGCATCTGGTAAGGGTGGAGTACAGGCATTTTGTGGCCTCCAGATTCCTGGATGACATACCCATATTTTTGAGGTGGGCCATGTAGACAACCTTCCGTACAATGGTGCTCACATGCTGGGAAACTGTCAGGTTGCTAGCAACCTCAGTGCACAAGTCACCTTACACCTGATTGCATGCTTAGTACATGATTACTGTAATACTTAGTTTGGATGACATCTGCCACAGCAGAGTGAATGATTCCTCTCCTGGCATTCAGTTTGTGGTAATGCTTCTTAATAATTGAGTGAGTGCCTACTGGGGGATGCTTACATCAGTAGGGAAATTTAAGACAGTGGCCAACTTGCAATCATCTGTACATCTGATCAGCCACAGACCACTGCTTTTGTCCTGTGCCTAAGATACGTATATCGCAAACAGTAGAGGCTCTCAGACCAATCCTTGGGGTACACCATTGTGGAAGAATCTACTACTAGAGGTGGGTTCCACTACTTTGCCTGAGTGGGTACTATCATTGGGCCAGTTAGCTACCCATTTGGTATCTTACAGGTTGGTGCCTAGCTGTGTAGGGGTATGTATCTTGGCTGCCTGGGAATTAGTGTGAGAGCATTGGGATAGGTGAAGGCAGGCATTGTTCACCATCTTTCCCTTGTCCCTGTGTTTGTTGACCACTTCAGAGAGGTTGACCAGGTTTAACAGGCCTGATATGCCTTTAACAATACCAAGGTGTGTGGGCTCAGGCATTTCAATGTTGCAGATGTCCCTGTTCATAATGTCCTGGATATTGCCTTCCATGCCTTTGCAAAGCAGGCTAGTTAGGCTGATGTGCATAAGATTAGCTGGGTCGGTGGATGGCTCCACCTTTGTATATAGGGATGACAGTGGCTGCCCTCTGTGCAGGTGGGATGACACCTGTGCTCAGGCTGTGGTTGACTATAGTGTGGAATAGATCAGAGAGCTCATGCCTGTGTTCATGCAGGATGCAGCCACGGATGGTATCAGGCCTATGGAGACCTCTGTGTGTTGCCATTGAGAGGGCACTACAGACCTGCTTCCTGATGATGAGGGCAGGGGGCAGGTACTGTACATGCACATGTGTACAAATGGGAGGACAGTGGGGTGATATTTACACGTCACCTCTCTGCAGCTGGTTGCCTATATCTATGCCATATGTGTATGTGGTGTTATTGACCACCACTACAGAGCAGATTTGTGTGTTGCTTCTGGAATTGCAGACACATGTGTGGAAGACCTAGTGATTGGCCTTGGTGGATGTGTCCAATTTGCACTCAAAATCAGCATTAGGGTAAATCACCTGTGACCTTATTTGCTTATGCAGACCAACCTGACATTGCTTCCAGTGAGGCACCTGTTTTTTTCTTGGCCTGTCCAGCAATTGTTTCCATCTGTTATGGTATTTGTGTACTGCTGCTGTCCACCACAGGCATTTACCCTACCTTGAGGGAGATGATGTTGTCCTGTCAGGTATTGCTGAGTCCATACAGCTATGTAGGTGCCCACATAGTATTGTGGTGTGGGCTTTGACACTGCTGCTCTTTCCTACAAATGGGGCATTGATTGTACAGCTACTTCTACCTGCTCTGAGGAGATTTATACTTATTGTGTACAGTTCATTCTGTTTGACACTGTAAGGGGGGAGAAGAGATAGTGACCTGAACAGTGATGGCTATGTGGTCAGATATTAACAAGGAGGATGACACTGTAGGAGTGTCTATTCATGTTGGTTAGGACCAGGTACAGGATATGTCCACCTGTTGTAGGAGTGTTGATCCACTGCATTGCCATTCACGAAGCCGAGTAATCTATGTGCATTAATAATCAGATGGCAAAGGTCATGCACACTATGATTGGGTATTTGAAGTCACCTAGGAGCAGGGTAGATGATTGAATTCTGACAGATTCCAGCAGGTCCCAATAGGTGTAGTGGGTGTCCATAGTCATGGTTGGAGGCCTGTTGCTAACTATGATTTGAGTAGGTGTTTTGTCAACTGTTAACTGCACTTGGGATGTCACCCATGCATCATACTGTTTGGCCAGCCTGGAGGTGTGTATGTGTATACTAATGTTCAACACTCCACCTCCTGTGGCTTTGCAGGCCTCCATTTGGGGTGGAAACGTATGATGGGATGAGTGGCCTGGCAAGGTTGGTGTGCTGTCTACAGCTAGAAAGCAGGTGTCAGTAACTGCACAAATGTTGGCATTCTACAGGACAAGGTACACTTGCATTGACATGGGTTTCATGGTAAGACACCTAACTCCTGTTAGAGCAAGGTATCTTAACAAAGGCACACATCAGTGGTGGGCAAAGGCCAGTAAATAGTGTCACTTTATGGATCTAGCTGACACACACTTAGTTGCCAGCAAATAAAGTGTTGGATTCAAAGGTCTACGCTGCAGGATATGGCATCTGACAATCAAATGTGTGCTAATATGTCAGGACCTCAGTCTTTAATGGGTTCCAAGTGATGTGCCAGACAATACACAACTGTCTGAGGCATTAACTACAAATATGAGGCAGAAATGTGTTCAGTCTGAAAAACTCTGGACAGTTGTTAGGTATGGGCTCAGAATATCACATACAGTTCAACACACACATCTGCACCTATTAAGTTGTATGTACATAACCTATACACATCTCTTACATTTGTAAGACAAGCATATGTATTACAGTAGCATTCACAGGTGACATATGAGTAATTACAATGTCCCAGGTAGCTGGCCTAGCAGTGACACACTTAGAATTGGACAACAGATACTCCAGTAGTAGTCATACATGACCTGACCTTTGCTGGGGTGCCTCAGGGAAGAGAGATGTGCTCCATGTCAATGCAGACAGGGCAAGTGGGAATGGCCATAGGTGCTGGACAGCAAGTCTTGTTGTGGCCTAGTGTTTAATGTCCCATTTGACATCATTTCACCCCCTTCTGCATTCCATTACAAACTTACATGATTGGCATACCTGTTATAGTGCTGAATAGTTTCCTCACAACAATGCACATGGTTAGGTTTGTGTAGTCGCAGTCTGTCTTTGTGTTGATGGGTTGAGACCTATGTTTTATAGGCAGCAGCTTGCCTTTTGTAGGTACTGCTCATGAGCAGGTGATGGCCTGTGCACCAATCAGTGTCTCCCACTTGCTACTTGCATCCAGAGCAGCTGCCTTTTCTTTCCATTTGCCAATGCCATAGCAACACAGTGCTATAATTACATCCTTCATGTGGGCCTTGCCCCTTTTCCTTGTCTGTGTGGAGGACATTATGATGGTGTGGGGGCTACAGCTTCACAGACAGTAGGTGAGAATAACTTTCAGGACAAAATATGTGGAGATAGCACAACAACATGGGGGACAAAGCTCCAGAACTGGGTACAGATTGTAAGTCAATAGTGCTGTTATACACATAGAGGGTTGCTAGATTAACAGGGTTCATCTGGACATGCATTTTCTGTGTGACTTGACGTCTGACAGTGATATGTCTCTGACATACCTCTCAACTGTCTTGTTGTCCACAGACTGCCCAGAGGTTTGCCTGTTATGTTTGCTCTGTTCCTCAGACAACACCTGTTTTTGTGGAATCAGTAGGATAATGTGAGGATTGTAGTCAGTAACTGTTGACATCCATTGGTGTCAGACATCATATCCTTCAGGGATGTTATGTTTCAATACAGCCTGTGACACCAGCAACTGTACCAGTTTGTAACACCATTATGAGAGATATGTCTCTTTTCTGGACCCCTGTCCACCAAGTATGTCATGCTTTCTCCAGACGTCTTGCAGTAAGAGTTTCAGAGGTATGGTATACCATTATTTAGTGACTGCACTCCAGGTATCATCCCATTAACTTAGCAGACTTGTGGAAGTTGTATGCGGTAGTGGCCAGGAATATGGTCTCATAGCCCGGACATTCTGTGAAATCTGTACATATGAGAGTTATGTATGTCTGGCCATTGTGAACAGGCTGCTAAGACTGTGTAGTGTGTAGATGTTTGTTGGGCTGAGTAGGAAGAGTAGCAGATGTGAGTATCATAGATCCTTTTTATGTCTGACGGTGCATGCTGCTATGGCTGCTGGTGGTCTATCAAGTGTGTATGTTTGTAGGTGGTCTATCAGGTGTGTATGTTTGTAGGGGAAGACTGAGAAATGTCCTGTGGCACCTCAGGATTCTCAGTACAATGTGAGTTGGGCCAGTATATGTCAGTATAGTGTGTGACTGGCAATAAGGACATATTTGTTTAAACTGTCGTTCTACTCTAGAATTCATTTGGGGTACTGGTATGTTGCTGTGACTGTGGTGCAAATGGCTGTGGGTGGGCATTTTTGCACCATTATCTGCTTTTCCCTATAGTTCCATCCTTGGAGTGCATGATATATTTGGATATACATGGGTAATTGCCCAGAGCTGATTTGGGGTAATGTTGTGTTGGTTTTACTGTGGTTGAGAAGGTGCTGGGTGACATGGTTGGCAGCTGTTATGGGTTTTTCCATTCTGTTACATGACTGCAGTTATACCTCTCCACTGTCCAGATGTCTAGACACTGCCAGATGGGTGGATCATATGTTTGGGCTGTTGCCCATAACATTTGTGGGTTTCTGAGAAATAAATAGGATGATATGAGCATTGACATCAGTAAATATGACATTCATGCGTGTTTCAGACCTGTAATCTATCTGGAATTGTATGTTAAAGCACACCATGCCACTCTAGCAGACTTCTATGCGTATGACAGACATATTTCAAAGATGTCACAATTGTTTGCTCTTTATCCCACCACTTTGTTAGGCTTTTTGCAGATGTCTTGCAGTAAGAGGTTGGTTATTTATATATATATATATATATATATATATATATATATATATATATATATATATATATATATATATATATATATATATATATATATATATATATATATATATATATATATATATATATATATATATATATATATATATATATATATATATAGATATGGTTCTCCTTCATAATCTCAAAATACTGAAATCTCGAATGTCAATATTTCAAAACTATAAAGCCGAACCATTCTCGAACCCGAAACCCGCAATCAAGACTCACACAATCACAAACATACATACACCATACACCACATAACACAAACACTATTCTACCCACAGCACACAATCCACATAAACCTACACTACATGTAGGCGGGGGGGGCAAACTCTCCTGCACCTCCACACCCCCCCTACTTATAAATACCAACTATGAGATCGCACATAACAAAAAAAAAAAAACATCACTCCACGGCATTCTACGCTCGCACACACACACACACACACACACACACACACACACACACACACACACACACACACACACACACACACACACACACACACACAAACACACACAAATACACATCACACATACACAAACATCAAAAAATCCAACCCTCACACTCATACTTACACCTCCCTACCCTTACCCACACAGACAATGTACAAAAACACACACATACACTCACTCACCTTCAATTCCAGACACCATACCAGCCAAACAGTTCACGTAACTTACCAGAAATGCATAGGTGCGGATTCAAGATATTCAAATTTGCTCTTATGCACTTTCGGCATTCTGCAGTTTCAGCTTCATGGTCTTGAAATGTTTAAATTCTAGATTTCAACAATTTGAGATTATGAAGTGAAACTATACATATATATATATATATATATATATATATATATATATATATATATATATATGTTGTTGTTGAGTCTTTCGGCTTTTCTCGGTTAGGGGTCGCCACAGCGGAACTCCAGTCCGCTAATGATTGGTAGTTGATTTTTACGTGCCTAGTTACCAGCCCTGATGAACAACCTTCAACAAAGGTACATCCATTCACGCATGTCTCCATGCAGAAAATGCTCTAGCTGAGAAGTGAACCGAACAGCGTCTTACTGTGAGGCGACAACGCTACCGCAGCACCATCACCGCGGGTTGTGTATATATATATATATATATATATATATATATATATATATATATATATATATATACATATACATATATATATATATATATAAATATATATATATATATATATGGGTCTACTGCTGGAGATCGAAATTACACTATTTCTATATCCGGTAGTAGATGCCCTCTAATGCGAAAGTGCACTTCACCGAATGTGCACTTTCGTGAACACCACTAGAACGAAGGGCAATGTCCTCCACTGTGGTGCATTAGTCACGGACCTTAGGGTTAGGACTACTAGGCATCCACTATCCTTAACTCAAGCCCTAACCATATGGTCTGTGACTACCGCACCATAGTGGAGGACATAGGTCAGTGACTACTGCACCGTGGAGGACATACAATTTCCTCCATTGTGGTGCGATAGTCATGGACCTTAGGGTTAGGGCTTGGGTTAAGATAGTGGACAGCCCTACTAACTTTCCAGTATCCTTAACCCAGACCCTAACCCTAAGGTCAGTAACCATTCGCTCAAGTGGTGTTCGTAAAAGTGCACTTTTGGTGAAGTGCACTTTCGAGTAACTGTGGGTCTACTTTTTTATTTTTGAAAATGTGAGTTTTCAATTAAATACAGTAGACTCATATATATAGTGCATATTATGGTTTATGTAAGGTGTATATAAGGGATACATAACCAAGTGTTTAGCGTGAAGGAGCACCATAACAATAAGATTCAGTAAAACTATTTGTTTACTGATCGGTTTAAACATGCAAAGGTTAAGAATATTTTTGTAAGAAATAGGGACATTAGACTCTGTTACTTTAAAAAGGTGTACTTAGAATTTTGCATAATTAACGCTAAACACCTGTGATTACCTGTTTGTATTTAAACACAATTGTTTCTAGTGCTAGTGTTTTGTCTGAGGAAGTCCAGATATTAATCTGGACGAAAAACGCTTCACAGCGTTTAACAACAATTAACTTTTTACTTTAACTTTTAGAATTGGATTTTCAATAAATATTGTGGATTATACACAAGGTGTCCGCCTTTCGTGTTTGGTGGTATCAACGCTTGCTGTTTTCCGGAGTTTGGCGTAGCCTCATTGTGTTCCTTATATATATATATATATATATATATATATATATATATATATATATATATATTTATTTATACACATATATAAGTATATAAGAGAACTACAGATATTGCATCGAGTGAGTCATAATTGGGCTATCATAGGATTTCACTACTGTAATTTTCTAGGCAGAGCTGCTCCCATTAAGTTTTTAACATAGTGAAGACTGTATGCAGTACATTCACATGTGAACCAGACACGTTGCCACAATACATTCAGGCACAAAATTTGCCAAATGAATCCTTGAGCATACAATTTTCAAACAATAAAACTAAAGCCCAAAAGGAAATACTGAAAAATGCTCTAAACCCAGTCATGCTCAGAGTAATGGCAGCTCAGTATTCCTACTGCAATGCAACTGTATTCCTTGAAATTGTACTTTATTAAACTATCTGATCATGTTCCTTCCCCACCATATTTTTCAGAGCCTTATTTGTCTGGCTTAATGCATTGAATTGACTTAAACCAGAGAATTAGAACTAATGACCTCATATATGTTTACTAAAAGCTACATGGAATGCAGCCCCCCCATAAAGAGAGGGGAAATTACCTCATCCCACATGAAAGAATTTCTATAGGAAGCCAGTTCATTTCCAGTAGACAGGGTTTCATTTTACACACATAAAAAATTAAAGGAACCCTATAATAACACCGTGTGTGTGTGTGTGTGTGTGTGTGTGTGTGTGTGTGTGTGTGTGTGTGTGTGTGTGTGTGTGTGTGTGTGTGTGTGTGTGTGTGTGTGTGTGTGTGTGTGTGTGTGTGTGCACATATGTATGTATGCACACACACACACACACACACACACACACACACACACACACACACACACACACACACACACACACACACATACACACATATATATATAGATCTCTATCAGATGGTAGAAACTTCATTTGACTGAATCCCATTTGACTGAGACCATAAGACTGAAATATCAAAATACTGAAAAATCACTTGACTGAAACCTATAGTCCTGTAATCTTACAATGCTAAATTTCAACATACTGAATTGTAAAGTGGGTGATATAAAACCAGAATAGGTGGGGGTCTATGCCCCCCACATCCCCCTAACTATATATATTAACTCCAGGATCATACTACAGTGGGGAAAAGGTATATGTCCTTCATCATATATTTCAGTCTTATGGTCTCAGTCAAATGTGATTCAGTCAAATGAAGTTTCGATCATCTGATAGGGATCCATATAGATAGATATAGGTACATATAGTATATATAGATATAATTAGTTAGATATAGATGTATGGGTCATTAATAAGTTGGCTGACAATAAAGTGTAATGTCACATTTGGCTGAATACTTATTTAGTTAACTTTCATATGGAAATGTTTTGTGGTTATGGACCTGTTTCCCTTTCATTGTCAGTCTGTGACTGCACAACTAATAGGGTGTGGGGGTCAAAACCATTCATGTAAAATCTGTTAGTTTTTCAGTTAGTGTATTTTTGTAGTTTTTATTATTGAATCAGAAGCCTGTTTATTTTACTTTTCTGATCATTATTCTAATTTCAGAGCAGATTTCTGACTTTTGTATAGTCAATGTTTTTTTGCACAACCATATGATTGTATCCATTATTTCCTGATACAAGGGTTGTACAGCAGGTGCACATACTCCACAATTCTCACATACAAGGGCTTTACCCCTCTACAGCATGCTGTTACCATTAAATATAACATCACTGCAACTAATGTCACTTCTTGTTGAAAGAAGGGTACACTGCATCAATTGCATAAGTGGGTTTATCACTGTGGCCCTCTCTGTGTGTCTGTCTGTCTGTCTCTCTCTCCCACTCTGTCTCCATACAGAGACCTTTCATTAATGTAATGATTGGAAAAGCTTGCTCACTCACCCATATTAACAAAGAAAGACTGAAGCAGTGTAAATTGTAAAAGTTAAATCCAGGGTAACAGCAAATTAATCCCTATAAATGTCAATAGCACCTAACTGGTAAACTCATATTAAGTAGAATATTAAAATATCTAGAAACCTCTATCTCACTCAAAGCTTCAGGAACCATGGAGCTGCAGTGGACTTTTATATCATCTGTAGCCACTCTAGTAATACTAGGCATACTGAACCAATGTAGAAAATGCTTCGTGCCAGCTGACAACCTCTTATGTCAGGTACACACCGTATCTACATGTGGGATTTACTGATAATGGATAAAAGTGGAATCTAACCTCCCATCAAAGCTTAATATCATTACCATAATATCAGTATGCCATTGAACAAACAATAAGCCCTTTTATACAGAGGAACTTAAGAGATCTCTTCTTAAGCCTCAGAGATGTTTGAGGCAGAATTCTTCAGCAGGACAAAGACAGCCCAGCAACAGTACATATAGTTCCAATAAACTCATACAGTGTAAGGAAGCATGAGAAAAATGGCATACCAAAGCCCTTAAAGCAGTTTGGACCAACCACTGCACACAAACATGCAAGCACACACACACACACACACACACACACACACACACACACACACACACACACACACACACACACACACACACACACACACACGCACACATGCATGCACATACACACACACACACACACACACACACACACACACACACACACACACACACACACACACACACACACACACACACACACTAATCTTAGTCATAGATGATGCCATAGTGACGGCGTGACACTGAGGTGCCAGCATATGACAGATAACAAATTATTAAAATACACAGGTCCCTTCCCTCATGTGCACATATGACATGGTCATTGTCCACATGGGGGTAAATGGCATGAAATACACTTCCTTGTATTATATGAAGAGAGACATGAAAGAGCTCAAAGACTATGCATTAAAGAGTGGAATGAAACTAATCTTGAGGAGCGTCCTATCTTCACTGACAATGACGTCAGAATATAAAAAAATGACTGGGTTTAACAATTGTTGTATTTATTGATTTCATTTCAAGGTGGTCCAGTCTGAATTAGACTGAATGAAGATGTTTGGCAGTCCTATCCATTTTAAAATAGTCCATTTTATGGGAAATTTCAATCTCTTCAATCCACCAGTATAGCCAGACTAAATCAAGACAAATAAAAGTAGTGACAATTAACATTAGACGCCTGAAGATGAAATTGCCCATCTTCATATCTCTAATGATCATAGAAGATATGGTTCTAGTGCTGTGAAAGCATACACTCACTACCACCTTTTCAGGCATTTTATTGAGAGTATATCTGTTACTGGTGGCTTTGTAGTCATTGTCCTTCAATCTCATCCATGCATGTATGGCCCCCTTATCTTTGTAGCAATCAGTATAATCCCTTATCACATCCTGGCCAACTACACAACACAGTCTATGACACTGACACTCCATGCGGCTTACCAAAACAAGTTTAAGTCTTTCACCATTGAATGAAACTGTTATCATTTGGGTGAATTACAAATATGCTTCCATAAATTAGAAGACCTGCATGGTATCACATAAATGCATATTACATTTCTTAGACTTTATCTATGTAAACTCTTTCGACCAGATAATGTACTCCCTTATTATGGGATCTAAACTACTGGACCAGATTCTCACAGATGTAGCAGTGTTATATTCTATGCCTATAGATATCCTATCAATACTGACTTCTGAGCAATCTGCAGCCTTCCTTTTTCATTTTCCATTATGACCTGACCAAAAATACCTACAAACCATATTATATTTTGGAAATTTTCAAAGTCAGACTTACTGTAGCTAACTGATAAGTAGCCAGTGCTACTACATTTATAGAGCTTCTGTTTTCACCTCACTGCCTACATCAAGATATCAGTTCCAGTCTGACACAGATATAATGCCTAGCTTAGGAAAATCTCCTGTGATGGAACCCTGATATAAATAAGCCATATAAGAACAAAAAAAAAATGTCTTCAGTGTAGAAACTGAAAACCCCATGTTCAAAATTTTAACTCAAGAATTTAGAAAAGAACTTATGAGCAAAATCAAATCTATCCAGGTCATATATGAAATGAAAATTGCTACCTCTCTTATGTCCTCCTACAATGATGTCAGGAACCAATGAAAATATTAGGCACTACACTGAGTTGGTGCATAACAGTAACACATACTTAACTTTGTCTTGAGGTGGGTGCAGAATACTATGAGTTGTCAATGACCTGCTTCCTGTGCCCAGGCTACAGGTAGGGTTGCCACCTTTCGTCGTGGCTAAAACTGGAGTAAAGCCACACATCCTGCATCACCAGTAACCCCGCCTGCCCCACCCCCTCTCCCACCCACATTCCGCCCATTTTGTAACATCACGATGACATCCGCCGGCATGGAATGCCCTCTTTTTCTGTTCCTCCTACCTGCTTTCAGCTGATTTATTATGTTTTTCTGTAAAAAAGTATGGTAAATCAGCCGATTTACAAACTCCGATAGTCTTTTTCCTTTTTGAAACAGAATACCGGAGTTTGTACAGTGTTTTCAGGACTACTGGAGAATCAGTTTGATTTCCGGATAGTCCGGAAAAAATGGAGGGGTGGGAACCCTAGCTACAGGGTTTGATACCTTTTCCCTTCATTTGTCTACTCTGTGACTCTGAGCAAGTCACTTAACCAGAGAGTGCTTCTAGATTGCCCCTGAAAGGCACAGTTGAGTTCATTCAACTTCCCTGGTCAATTAGTGTGTAAACAAAGCCAAAATACTTGCAAATAAATTTAGTTCAAACATAGACAACTTACTTGCAAATACATTTTGTACAGTGTTCTCTTCCCTTATCCTCTCAGTTTTTCCCAATTACATCATATCCAGCCCCATCCCAGGGTAACTTCTGAGGCAAGTAATCAATGTACTCTGTGTGTACTCTCTGAGGAAAAGAACACTAACTTTGTTAGCCATAAAAATGTGCTGGAGTGCTTTCCTCTTAGTAGGAATCACTATCTCACAAACCCATTTAAGAATATCATCAGCCTCTCAATAGAAGAATGGAGGATAGTTGTGGTTCTTTCCCCTGCACAAGGGAGCCCCACACTGATCCAGACCAATAGACCTTAACAGACTAGTTTGTCAATCAACTGGAATGCATCACTACGGAACTTATAAATAAAGATATTGGCACTTACAATTCCTCAGCCTAAACATTTTGGGTTTCTAAAGTAAATACCGCCTGCTAAACCTAGTAAATGTTTTTCAAGAAACTTAGTAAATCAATGCAAATTGGTATACCAGCTTACTTAGATGTTATAGATCGGCTGGTACATTTAAATGTAAACCCCTGTGTAACTAAATAGGTAGCAAATTGCCTCTCAAATAGTGTTCAACACATCAGAATTAAGAACATGTTCTGCACTTAAAGGCCTGGTATTTATAGCATAGTCCCCATGGCTCAGTACTGGAACCGGTCTTATTTTGCATTTCATTTTCAGTCTTTGAATGATAACTTTACAGATCATTGTACACTTGGGGCCATCATCATCTCTCCAGAAGACACCAAGATCCTACAAAATGGAGTAACATGCAAACAAATATTGCCAGCACCATGATCTAAAGCTAACAGCTAAAATGAGTAGCATTTTATCCTTTGGCAAACAGTTTAACCCATGCACCTACCACATTAAAGACACACACCGCAAAACTCACAGTTAGCAGGAAACTAGGCATGTTTGTAGACAATAAACTCTACTTCAGCTATTATATATCTATTGTTATTACAAAGTCCTTCTATCTAGCCCAGCTGATCACTAGAAGTATATTTTCTAGTTAACGATGTTATCATTTCTCTATATTCCTCCATTAGGTCATTGATAGAGTAATGCTTACTTTTGTCTGCACCTATTCAAAAAATGTTACTCTACTTGAAAAATACTAATGCTTTCTCACTAAGCTCTTTAAAGTTAGTTTTCTTCTCTGTTCCAAACTGACTGCTATAGGGTGGCCTCTCTGTGGCATGTAAAGCCTCAAATGACCATGTCCTGTGCAAACTCCTACATATCCAAAAGCATGTAAAACCACAATTACCTGTATAAGAAACCTGAAGCTCCACAGAAACATAACTTGAACCTGCTGGAAGGATAAATAACTGTACAAACAGGACCTCTCCTCCAGTACAGTTGTTCCCTTCATGCTAAACAATGTAGTTTTCCAACCATCTTCATAAACCATCTAGATGAATAGTGGGATAACTAAATGCACCCAAGTATTGCTCCAGAATTCCTTATGGAAAGGAGCATCATGTAGTAGGAATTGAAGTAGCTAGGCTACAGATGATCTTTCCAATCAACAGCCTTAGTAACCACCTAAGAACCTATAAAGCTATGAACTGTAGTTCATTAATATCACATTCTACTTGCTGTTCCCTTGTTAGTTAGCCAGATCATTGCCACCACAAACTGCATTGCAGGTCTGATTGGTCAAATGATCTGCTCAAGTTTACACAGAATGCAAATGATGACTATGAGAGTCAAACCGAAGGACTACAAGATGAAGCTCATTAACAGTTCATACCCTTAATCCTATGTGCTATACTATTTGCAACTACTATGGGCTTCCAGTTAAAGAATTATGTGTTATAAACTCTTTGTAAGTGAAATAATTATATTTGATTGGCCTGAGTTTTCTCTTACAAATTAATGCTTCTTGGATTTCTGATTCTCACTTTCTTCTGATGCTGTCGTCTTTTTTGTCCTCCTCACTGTTTCTGGTATAGCTTGCACTAAGCGTACACAATATGTATTCCATAGCATTCTTCTCACATGTTTATGCTTTACAGACACTCAGAAATATTACACTAAGTGTACATGTAGTCTACACTTTGTGGTAACCTTTATAAATTCCTGTCAATATTTAAAGCTGCAAGTTGGAAAATTAAAATTAGGAGGAAGAAGGTGTGAGTTATGACTGTGTTGCCTGTACACTCAAAACAGTGTACACTTAATGTAGGCATTATCGAATACCGCGGGTAGTATTGTCTAGGTTATATTTTTAATCAAGTTGAAAATCTTGCCCTCTTTGGCCCTTTTTTCACTTAACCACTTTTCACATGACTTTAAATTCATTATGCTTTTTTTTATTTTCTTTATTTATATGTATACCCTTTTCTCTTTCTCTGCTTCTCAGTTTCATTTTCCATATCTTTCCAGTGCTGATTTTTTCCAACCAAATCCATCTTGCCAGCTCTTTGGGAACAATTGTGAGTTTTTTTCCCTTTCATTTTATTTTGTGTTTATTTCAAACAGTAGCTTGCAAGTTCTGTGATCACAAACGTTATCTGTATCATTGCTTGCCATTACATATTTCTTCTTCCTCTTGTCTTTGTACTCTTCCTTATGACAGATAACGCCCTTGCTTTGCTGTAAGTTAACATACACATCCCATTTTTGGAGAAGAAATAAATCAAAAATCTTTCCTGCTTGAAACAACATAATGTTAGAAAAGAAGATAAAATGTATTGGGGAACTATATCCTTGGCATTGAAATCAGATGTATTCCTTCTTGTTGCTTACTGTGGTAAACACAGCGATGTTTGGATGGGTCACTAAATCATAACAACTGTAGAGCAAGTACGATTAGTTTTAGAACATACTGAGCAAAATATTTTAGGTAGAAAAAAACACTCTTACTAGATATGTTATTTACTAATATGCCATGCACTCTAAACAGTTAAAACATCTTATCAAACTGCATGAGCGACCACAGTCCTTTCGTCAGCTTTTGGTATTTCAAATCAGAGAAATCCACAGACAAAATCATCCCGATTTGTGCTATCGTACTATCCCTGTAACAAATAGCACCTTACTCTTAGATGTAGTAGAAGTTGCAGACAGGTCTGACATGTATGACTGTTCAGACACTACCTCTGCTCTCCCTACTTTTTATATCATGCATACCCCATGGGACTATATCCCATAAAGGGAAGAAGAGTCAAAGGAAATAAACTTTTTTGGTTAAATTCAGACTTAAAACACCTAAAGATAAGAGCTAAAGCCTTGCATTAATAGAAAATTGACAGCAATAGCTATGAAAAGTGTGAACCCTACAAAAAGTTAGGAATGCCTATGAGAAAGCTCAGTAATATAGCAAAAGTCACTTGTTACAGAACCCTTCAAACTGCTGATCTAGGATATCCTAAGTCATTTTGGCAAAAAATCAGATCCCTGAACACATGCAGAGTATTTCTTAATATGCAATCAACCACTGGGAGAAATCGTAACATGCTCAGTTCTATTTAGGACCATGTATCATTGACAGCCGCATGTCCCTTTAGTTCTTTTAACAATTCTCAGTCACAATTCCACTAACGCACTACACAACTTTTTTTTCCAGTGCCCTACATCATACTTCAAAACTCTCAGTAAGAAAACAGTTAAGGAACATTTAGGTAAGATCATTTGCAACTAAAAAATCATCTCATCAGCTTCACACTGTGTGCAGGCTTAATCTCATCAACTTCATTTATGCCTACTACCCCAGCATATATTGCTTCTGTATTCATGTAAGGCATACCTATGTAACTCTACCACATCCTTTACATGTGTCTTCCAGTAGTGGTATTAAGTTATCAATCCAAAGCAGTGGAATATAATTCCTACTAATGTTAAACGGTTGTAATAGTCCCCCTGCCTAATGTTCCTTGTATCACTACTGCCAGTAAAGTTAGATGTATTGCAAACACATGCCCTATTGGAAAGGCCTTGAAAAAAATTATTTCTGCACCCACCTTGGTATACATTCCAAAATATAAAATTCACTTTGACACAGCATGATTTCAGAACTGGTTACAGTGCAGTACAATGCTGTATCCTCTTAGTAAACAACTGTGGTGGTGGTGCTGCGGTAGCGTTGTCGCCTCACTGTAAGATACTGTCCGGTTTGATTCGCAGCTAGAGTGTCTTCTACGTGGAGACATGCGTGAATGGGCGTACCTTCATTGAAGGTTGTGCATCAGAGCTGGCAACTCGGTATGTAAAAATCTACTGCCAATCATTACCGGACCGAAGTTCTGCTGTGGCGACCCCTAACCGGGAAAAGCCAAAAGACACAACACCCTCTTTGTAAACAAATTCTTTCTAACATGAATAGAGGGTGTCTGACTGGGCCTATCTTCTTAGATGCCAGACATGTCCATAAAGGGGTAATTTGCATATATCCCATGTTGCCTCTAATACAAGAGGTTTAAGGAATCACATAGTGGAAAGTCTAGTTTTGCTAGAATTTTCATTTGATTTTTACTGATTGTTTTTTCTGTGTGACATTTTTTACAAATTGTTTTAGTTTGTTGGTGTTTGCATCATAGTAATTTAAAATAATATAAACTCACCCTTTACATTAAACTTTTATGCATATTATGAATTATAAAAATATATCCTGTAGTGAAACAGCCAAAGCAAACTTCATCACTGTTCATTTAAAACAAAGTATAAATTCATAATATCTGATGAAGCTCACTAATATTTGCATACAGTACTTCAGATTTCCTGTTTAAGAAAAAAAGAAAAGGAAAATATCAGGTGTTATTCAAAGTTAGCAAATGTTTTTTTTAGGATAACAGAGAGATACTGTGGCAATGCCATTGGTAATATTTCCCAGATTTTTTTTTTAATTGCATCAAACAAACTAAAGGGGGAAACTATTCTAAAGCATTTCCAGTTATATACTAGTTCCTCACTTCTAAACATGACTACAGTTAAAAATTTATATTTAAAAGATATGCCAGCAGCAATTTTATAGGACTATTAAATCACAAATGTATTACAACAACAAATAAAAATGTAATAACTAATAAAACTGAACTTTGTGAACCTTCAGTGTTCAGCACTGCAGCATTATCCAAAACACAATTTCTCAGGTACAAACTATGATAAATGTACTTTACTTTGAAATTCCCTTATACATTCTCCTAACTTTCTTTTAGCTTAAACAAAGAATCTTTATCACTACATGAACTGCACTTATGATAATGAAGTTCTGCTTAATGCCACAAATTTAATGTACTTCCTAGCTGTTTTTGAGAAAACACAGGTCTCTGGCACATATGTACAAATCATTCTGTGATGTACAGCAAGTGAACTGTTTTTTTTGTGGAAAACATTTTTTTCCTAATGTTTGGATAGCCTCTACCACAACGGTATATGTTTCTCAGTTATGTTCTGTCTTCTACACAGCACCAAATCCTGCATTCTTAATGAGATATGCCATGCTTTATATCACTATATCTGGCTCAAGGCTCACAGACTACAAAATCTGGTAACGTGTCATCTTCAACGTGACTTGTCTTTCAGATACTGCTAGATTATCTGAATTGCACAGCTTGCTTTCATGTTCCCACAGTTTGACAGCTTTGAATACTGGGTTAAAATATTTTTAGAGAAAATAGAGCAGTGACCCTCGGGGTTTAAATATATTTATTAAGAACCACTCCAAATTAACTGTTAACTTGTACAGATGAATGGTATGCTCCTGCCTTCTTCCTGCTATTAACTGTTCATAGGTTCATAGGTAGGTACTAGGCTATTTGCCCTAGGGCCTATATAAGCCTAGCCAAATGGTACTCTGGCTTTTGCCAACCGAGAAAATTATTTTCCTATGCCCCTGTCAAGCAGAGCAACAGAAGTGATCTCCGGGGTGAATTTCCTATCTCCCATCCAATCAAGATTTTTCTTGAAGAGTGCTAATGAGGAGCTTCATTTGATATAGATAGGTAGTTTGTTCCAGAGTATAGGAAGTCTCTGGGACAGGAATCTATCCCTCCAGCATGTTCTGTTTATTGTGATGACAAGGTTTAGGTCCCTAGAGCATGTAGCTTGGAGGGATTGGGATTTCTTTACGTGGAGCATGTCCAACAGCTCTGGGTTTGATATAGCTTTGTATGTTAGGCTGAGATCGCCTCTGAGTAGGCGACATGTGACAGAGTAAAGCTGGAGTTTTTGAGACGGTCTGCACAGGGCATCTGTTTGAGGCCAGTAATCCTCTTTGTGAGGTATTACTGTGGCTTTTCCAGTTGTTGTAGATGTCTTGTGAGGTACATACCAAAAGGGGCATTGTACTCTATAATGGGTCTAATGTGTGATGAGAAGAGGGGAACAATGGCCTCTTTTTTCCTGGATGAGAAACCTTTTGTGATGAGGTGTGCCACGTAGAAGGATTTCCTGACTACTGTGGCAATATGATTATCAAAGGAGAGACTACTTTTATCACACTTTCGGTGTTAAGTAGATTACCGCCCATGTGGTAGTTCATAGGTACTGAGTTTTTACCAAAAGGGATGACAATGCACTTTTAGGCATTCAGCTTGAGGCCATGGCTTTGACAACCGGCATCTGTCTCAGTGAGGCCCTTTTGTAGGATGCCCACATCGTTAGGAGTTTTTAGTATGGCTCCTAGTTTGCAGTCATCTGTGAACTTTGTTATCCAAAGACCTTCTGTGTTAGCCTGTACTTCAGAGAAGTAGATACCAAACAGCAGAGGATCTAGGACTGAACCCTGTGGTATTCCACTTGTCATTGGTCTGAAGTTAGATTTTGAGTCTGCTACTTTCACAGTGTGGGTTCTGTCAGTGAGCCAGTTGGCAACCCATCTTGTGACATAGGGATTTATACCTAGTTTAGTAAGTTTATCTATAATGCCAGAGTGGGGGATGGTGTCAAAAGCCTTGGCAAGATCTAGATAGGCTGTGTGAACCACCTTTCCCTCATCTATGGCTTTGTTGACCACTTCAAAGAAGTCTATCAGATTTAGGAGACATGAGCTGCCTTTTACAAACCCGAACTGATTAGGGTCCAGAGTTTGGCGATTACCAATGTCATTGTTTATAAATTCCATGATGATATGTTCCATTGCCTTGCAGAGCAGGCTCGTCAGGCTAATTGGGCAATAGTTCCCGGGGTCTGTGGTGGCTCCCCCTTTGTGGAGTGGGATAACTGTTGCTGTGTGCCATTCAGTGGGCACAAAGCCTGAGGTGAGGCTATGATTGAACATGGTACTTAGGTTGGGTGCCAGTTTGTTCTGTAGTCTGTGTAGAACACAGCCTGGGATGTTGTCAAGCCCCATGGATACTGTGTTCTTGGCTTTGGAGAGTGTGTTTTTTACTTGTGCAGCCGTGATTACAGGAACTTTGCATTCTTCCAGCATAGAGATGGGCCCTTTAGGGGATGAGAGAGGGGTAACGTTAGCACTGAACATATCTGCCAGGATGTTGGCAATATCAGTTGGTTCTGTATATTTAGTGCCATTGTGCTGTAATTCAGAGTAGATCTGAGTGTTGCCATTGAGATTTTTGGCATAGCTATAGAATGCTTTGTGGTTGAATTTAGAGTCAGTGGTGATTTTGTTTTCATAACTAGCTTTGGTGAATTTTATGAGGGATCTCAGCTTCTTACTGAGGCTGACCACAGAGTTCCTCCAACCATGGGATTTTACTCTTTTTTGCAACAGTTTCTTTCTTCTGTTGTAGAGTTTGTTTATAGCAGGGGACCACCAGATTGGTTTCCTTTTTTTGGAGGATAGCATATTGGTTCTGTTAGGGATTGCATGATCCATGCACTTGTGCAAGTGCTTATAAAGTGCAATTGTATAGTATTCAGCAGTCATACCTCTATTGTCTATCAGCATGGGTGTCGTGAAGTTTGCCACTTCTGTCTTAAGAAGTGTGAAGTTGGCTTTGGAGAAATTTTTTACACTGGTTTTCCTAATGGGGGGGGTGGGGGTGGGATGTGGATGTCTAGGGTGATTTGCTTGTGGTCGGATCTGACCAACAAGGAATTGACCTCTGGTGTGGAACACCAGTTGCCCATGTTGGTAATGACCAGATCTAGGATATTGGTGCCACTTGTGGGGGAGTGGATAAGTTGATCCAAGGTGTTGGAATTTACGAATTCCAGAAAACATTGAGCACAAGAGTTGGTACATGAGTAGTTCTCCCAGTTAATGGTGGGGTAGTTGAAACCACCCATTATTAGGGTGTTAGGTTGTACCCTAATATTTTCCAGTGTATCAAGAAATGAGGAGTGGGAATCCTGGGGCATGGTGGGGGATCTGTTGCAAGCTACAATTTGGAGTGCGGTCTTGCCCAGAGCTATTGCACTTGGATAATCTTGGATGCATTATGCTGAGCAACTAGCCTGGAGGTGTGGATATCCTTAATGAATATGGACACGGCTTCACCTTTAGTGCTTTGGTCCAGGTTTATGTGGCCGAAAGGTGTGGTATGAATTATAACCTGGTAATTCAGTGGTGCTCTCTAGAGCCTTGAACCAGGTCTCTGTCACTGCACAGATGTCGATGTTCTCCATTTTAAGGAGTGCCTTGAGTGAGTGCATTTTGAGGTTTAGACTTCTAGCATTAAGTAGTATTACCCTCAGATTCTGCTTTCTTGCACCTGTTATGGTGGTGAATTTGTCATTTCAATCTTGCCTAAAAAAGGCACTATAGGGGTGGCAAGAGCCCTAGCCAGTATCCGGAATCCCAAGGGCAACAGGTGCAGGCAATCTCTGGCAAAGCATTGTGGTTTGTCAATCATGTCATCCCAGGCAGACAGATACTGGATCCCCTTAGAATGACACCAGAAGCTTAGCCAATTGTTGAAGTCAATCATTTTGTCCTTGTACTGTGGTATAATTCTGGGTGATGGCAGGATGCTACTCAGGGCTAGGGTCATACCTGCCTGGGCTACAAGATAAGACAGCTCCTCCATGTCTCTTTTCATGTAGTCCAGGGAGGTATGTCTCAGGTCATTCACACCAACATGGACAATGACAAAGTCATATTTATATTTGTTGTGGAGTGACCTGAGTGCATGCATTATGTGGTGGTTCCTGGTACCTGACAGGAACTTTCTCCTTGTTTAGCCTGGTGAGTGGACCATCAGTTTGTCTGACTATGGAGTCACCTATGACTAGAGTGTTGGGTGCGTTGTTATGCCTTATGGGCTGTGGTTGAGTGGCACACTGAGATTGTGGGCTATGTATCATTTGGGTAGTGTTGGAGGGTGGAGGTTGCTTGCGTTTCTGCTTTGAAGGTCCCTGTTGCTTGGGTAGATTTTTTTTTTGACATCCTCCGCGAATGTTGGTGTGTGTTTTGTGTTTCTATGTGTGTGTTTTGGTGGTGTAGGTTTTGAGGGACTATGTGATGAGTGTGGTGTGGTGCAAGTGTTTACCTTCTCCTCTTGACTGTCTAGTCCAGTATTGGGTGAAGAGAGCTTTGCTTCCAGTTTGGCTATATAAGTGCATCTCTCACAGGTTGCAGTGTTGGGTGGTAGGAGGAGAGGGTTGTCTGTGTACATGAGGCAATTGCTGCATTGCCCCAAGATGCCCAGATTAATCAGGTAGACAGGAGAAAACACCGGGAGCTGTCCCTTAGATATGCCTGGATAGGTGAGGAAAGTTGAGTGTTGTAGTAATTTGTTGCTTATTTAGTGCTTACAATGAGTTCTGAACAAGTGCTGAGCTCAAAGAAACAGATTTGAGTGCTGAAACTAGAAAACAGGCTAGTTCGAAGAAACAAAATTAAGCTAGAAGGCTTCCCTCCAACACAGAAAGGCTTGAGGGCTCAGAAGCTTACAAACATTCCCAGTCCTGGATACAGCAAATCTGTATCTGGACTAGACGACTTACAGGAAAGACAGGAAACAAGCTTAGAAAATATATATATTTTTTGTAAAGTGGAAAGGGGAAAGGAGGAGCAGAAGCAAACTGGGTTGGCCTTCTCAAATGTTCTCCATGGATTAGGTAGAATGAGATAATGATACTAGACTGGGAGGAGTGTCCCAGATCAAATTTACAGTAGGGGATGGCAACTGCAAAGCTACCAAGTAATCAGAACAAACCAACTCAACCAGATGCTTAAAAATTGTAGAAAATTCTAGTTAATACCTCACACACAGTGATTACAATAAAAGTGCTATAAATAACTCAGAAATAAGCAAAAACAGGATACTTAATGTTATATATCACAGATTAGTTAGCTCAGAGCCCTTCCTCCGACTTCCTCCAATTAGCTCAGTGTGAAATGGCAGAAACACTCACAAGTTAACTTCTTAAGTAACAAAGTTGAAACCTGAAACAACTTTAAACAAAGCTTGAAAGAACCAATGAGATGCTTACAGAAAGGTGTAGTCCAGGCAACACCAGTCAGCCAATGACCACAAACAATTCACTCTCACTGAAATGCTATACTGGCTTTGGCTAAGCTATGATGGCCTGGAACATTTGCTCAGACTCACAGCTTCTACTAACAAACAACTAGGCCCAAAACACAAACCTGAATATGGACAATGCTACACTACCAACACTACTTAGGTAGAAAAAAACTGCAGAAATGTGCAGATCAATGGTATGCTCCTGTCTTCTTCCTTCCATTCTTCTCCATCTCTAATTATCTGTTAATATAATAGGAATGCTTGCTATGCTTGTGTAAGTAGATGTTAAGTACTACATTATATATTTTTTTGTTAATTATTTAATCTCCAGTGGTACGTATAAATGGTCCTTTGGGGTCAGTTGGGGTTACCCTGGTAAACAAATATTAAAAAAAAGATAAAATATTTCAGGACAGCTTATATTTACAGTCATTTTTGTTTGCCTGACCTCTTCATTATTTGAATTTAACATATAACAATCCATTCTCACAAGGCCAGTTTACTAATCCCTACCATTTGTTCATTCATAATTCATCTGGAATAAATCTGAACACAATACTAGTTATAATAATCTTTCTGCTTTTCAAGGAATGTCAATCAATTCCTTACATTTTATTTAATTTCATAACAGACCAACAGCTGCTAAAATGCAATGACGTCATGCTTGGAAGGCAGTAGTAGGCTGCAGCACTGTACGGCTCACACATGTACCCAAAGGAGTAATATTCCCATTATTATTTCCAGAAGGTACAGCCACTGCCTCAAGTTCACCACCTCTAGCATGTGTTGGGTTTGTAATCTTTGGCTGTGCAGTCCAATAATAAGGTTCAATTCCAGATGTATATATCTGGGAAACATTTGTTAATCATGAGATTGAGGACTTGATTAGTTCAAGGTCAGTCAGTTATAGTGTAATAGTGAGTGCTACAGCTCTGTGTGAAATGTGATTATCATGGCAAAGAAGCTTATGCTGCCAAAATTCACTTACATGCACGTTCTGATTGACTGCAATAATAGAGTAATATACTTTCATTCTGATATATGATTATTGCAGCGATTTAGAGAATACATTTTCTCCTTTTTCATTTAAATAGACAAATGGTACATATGAAACAAAGACTGATATAAATGGCTTGTCCAGTTTATAACCTATAAAAGGGAGTATACCCTATGATATATGTGTTATTTGCAATGCAGGGCATGCTCTGTTATTGGCTGGCAATTTTTTCCTTTACCTTTCCAAAATTCATCTTTCCAGGAAAATACGCTTAGATTTTTTGCTGTAAGTGGACACAAATTGTAGAATATAAATCCACTGTGCATTAAATTTTGATATGAGGTATAAGTACATTGCATTAAGAAATAGGATGCAGTTTGGTACAGAATGAAGCAATTCTCCTTTGATAATTATGTGACAGTTAAACAGTTTCAAAATAAATATAAGCCATGTTTCTGAAAACTGGAAGTACAGTTCTTTTTGTAACTATCCTGTCGTTATGTTTCTTTTGTCATAGCTTTGTTATGGTCTATCAATTAATTAGGTAATAAAGAAGCATAAATAAGTTATACAGGTATCCCATAGCAGATATATGGTTCTTCCCCATAGCTCAAAACAAAGTATTCTCAAACGAATATGCAAACAAAACTTTTGAGATTTCTGTCCTAGCAAATACTGTATTTTTAAGTTAGCTAATTTCAATGAATCTATCTAGCAGAAGAGACATGGTTAATGAAGGCGATATGTTTTTCCCATAATGTATTCATGTACAGCAGTTTATCAGATTACTGGATTCTCCATCTCAGCTCCTATTTGCATTGCACTTAAAGTAGTCACTTTCTTTAGCTTTACAGGTTCATAGGTTCATAGGTTCATAGGTAGATACTAGGCTATTGGCCCTAGGGCCTATATAAGACTAGCCAAATGGTACCCTGGCTTTTGCCAACCAAGAAAATTATTTTCCTGTGCCCCTGTCAAGCAGAGCCACAGAAGTGATCCCCGGGGTGAATTTCCTAGCTCCCATCCAATCATCAAGATTTTTCTTGAAGAGTGCTAATGAGGAGCTTTGTTTGATATAGATAGGTAGTTTGTTCCAGAGTATGGGAAGTCTCCGGGACAGGAATCTATCCCTCCAGCATGTTCTGTTCATTGTTATGACAAGGTTTAGGTCCCTAAGTATGTATCTCAGTGGGATTGGGATTTCTTTACGTGGAGTATGTCCAACAGCTCTGGTATGACATAGCTTTGTATGTTAGGCTGAGATCACCACTGAGTAGGCGATATGCAACAGAGTAAAGCTGTAGTTTTCAGGTTCATGGGGGACCATGAGGTACATACCAGAATGGGCGTTGTACTCTATAATCGGTCTAATGAGTGACGAGTAGAGGGGAACAATGACCTCTTTTTTCCTGGATATGAAGTGTGCCACGTAGAAGGATTTCCTGACTACTGTAGTGATGTGATTATCAAAGGAGAGACTACTGTCCACCTGTGTCACAAGGTCTCTGATCACACTTTTGGTGTTAAGTAGACTACCGCCTATGTGGTAGTTCATGGGTACAGAGTTTTTACCAAAAGGGATGACAGTGCACTTTTTGGCATTGAGCTTGAAACCATGGCTTTGACACCAGGCATCTGTCTCAGTAAGGCTGTTTTGTAGGATGTCCACATCATTAGGAGTTTTTAGTATGGCTCCTAGTTTGCAGTCATCTGTGAACTTTGTTAGCCAAAGACCTTCTGTGTTAGCCTGTACTTCAGAGAAGTAGATACCAAGCAGCAGAGGACCTAGGACTGAACCCTGTGGTACTCCACTTGTCACTGGTCTGAAGTTGGATTTAGAGTCTGCTACTATCACATTGTGGGTTCTGTCAGTGAGCCAGATGGCAACCCATCTTGTGACATAGGGATTTATACCTAGTTTAGTGAGTTTGTCTATAATTCCAGACTGGGGGGATGGTGTTGAAAGCCTTGGCAAGATCTAGATAAGCTGTGTGAACCACCTTACCCTCATCTACGGCTTTAGTGACATCTTCAAAGAAGTCTATCAGGTTTAAGAGACATGATCTGCTTTTTGCAAACCCGAACTGGGTATGGTCCATAGTTTGGAGATTACCAATGTCATTGTTTCTAAGTTCCATGATGATATGGTCCATAGCCTTACAGACCAGGCTTGTCAGGCTAATGGGGCGGTAGTTCCTGTGGTCCATGGTGGCTCCCCATTTGTGGAGTGGGATAACCGTGGCTGTGCACCATTCAGTGGGCACAAAGCCTGAGGTGAGGCTATGATTGAACATGGTACTTAGGTGGGGTGCCAGTTCGTTCTGTAGTTCATGTAGGTATCACATTAAGCTCTTCCTTCTCCTTCTCAGGGCAACAAAACTATTAGTAGCACTGTGATGTAATGTAACACAGTATTATTGTTTGGTGACTGAACAGAAGCTAGGCCATATGCTTTGGAAATTCATATGATATTCCTCAAAGAATGATTGTTCTTTATGTTACATTTCCCAAGTACATTTCCCATTTTTGGTCCCTATAGACCTTCTTGGATAGAGCATGTATCTCTGTTTGATTTGTTCCCATTCAAGAAGAATTTACTGTACATGCATCAACATTTTACAGGTTGCTCAAAAAATGTTTTGGAAAGAATTTTTATTTCACAGTGGGTAGCTTCACAGGTCACTTGCCTCATTACAGAGTGGCAAATTAATGCTTCGCAAATGACAGTTCTATGTCCTACAGAATCAGTTGCTAAAAGCATGTTTGAGCTTTGCACTTTCATGGAATTTCTTCTTGTGGCTAATGATTAGTCTTCCATCAGTCACTGAACACTGTTTAAGAAGCAGAAGTCCAACTAGAACAGTACAGAGCTTCCAACTGTTCCAAGATGGGAGAGCATCCCATGTGATGGTGGTATTATTTTTCAGATTTTTATCCTTTGTTCTGAAAAAAAAAAGTTTAAAAGTGTCCTGAACTGCAAGAGTACCATAACTCTGTATCCTTTTCATGCAAGCATTACATCTTATCAAGAGTACCTATAAATAGGTTTTGCTTAGACAGAATTCAGGACTATGTACCATATCATGCCCATGGAAGTTGTTTATTGTTTTCTTTTCATAGACTACAGGCCATATAATTGATCTAATCAGTGTAAAATGAAATAGTAATCTCTGCCTTTCTTTGTGGTCCAATATCCCCACACACATTTTAATGAAAAGGACTGAATCATCCTACACCTGTCTTTCCCGTCACATGAATGCATGATTCTATCATAATAACCTTACTACAAGCACCTACTAGCTAAAAAGTCAGTGAGTATGCACTGAACACAGTCTGAGTACAGTACATCATGCAACCAGCAGACATGCACAGTATGCCATATAGGATTCAGTGAAGCTACAAGAGACTGCAAAGTTAGTAGGCTCCACTGTGTGATATCAAAGGTTGTGTACAACTGGATATGGTTTCCAAATGCAACGGGTCACTACAAAATATGGCAGGGGCAAGTGAGTGTGTGTATATACATACACACACACACACACACACACACACACACACACACACACACACACACACAAATATATATATATATATATATACATCTGGTTCCACTTGAAAACATCGAAAACCCATAACATCTCTAAATTCATAACATCTAAACCACAACATCTAAAACCCAAAACATCTAAAATTCATAACATCGAATCTCAAAACATTGAAAACTACAAAGCAACTAAAAATAATATCCCACAGAGGTTTTACTACATTTATGCAGAGGGTCAAGCCCCCCTGTGCCCCCCACACCCCCCCCGTAAATTAAAAACACTAATTCCGAGGTAGCACTACAGTGGGGTAAAAAGTTAATTTCCTAACCCCACTGTAGTGCGACCTCGGAGTTGGTATATTTAATTTATGGGGGGTGTGGGGAGTGCAGGGGGGCTTGCCCCCCTGCATAAACATAGTAAACAGTGTGTGGGATGTTATTTATAGTTGTTTTGCAGTTTTCAGTGTTTTGAGATTCGATGTTATAAGTTTTAGATGTTTTGGATTTTCGATCATTTGGTCTTGCTGTTTTGAATTTAGATGTTATGAGCTTTCGTTCATATGAAGTTGAACTATATATATATATATATATATATATATATATATATATATATATATATATGTGTGTGTGTGTGTGTGTGTGTGTGTGTATTTATATGAATATGGGATATACTGTATACGTTTCCGGTGTAATATACATGAAAGGTTTTGTACTGCAGGTTTACAGAATAGTGGCCTAAAGTTGGAAAATGAGTCCTCTAATCTCACAATGCAAAATATTTCATCTGTTGCATAAATCCCAGAACTCACATGCAAGCACACATTTAATGTATGTGTTTTTTCTACTTTTTCTGTTAGACGAGTGTTTATCATTGGTTAAAAGTTTCTACTGAATGGAACTTTAGACAGCTTATGACGATCTTCATGAATGAGCACTCTTGAGAATGGTTTTCTCCTTTTGCTGCTGAAGTAAGATATATATATATATGGATCTAGGACATTTCACTGAATGCACATTTCACCGAAACACATATCACCAAACACAAATCACTGAAAGCACAATTCACTGAAAACACTATTCACTAAAACACATTTCACCAAAAGTGGTATATGGCCTTGTCTCCACTGTAGTGCAACCCTGGAGTTGGTATATATAGTATATTTAAAGTATATATCATGTTTGGATAAGAGTAATATATAGCAATTGCAAGTATGCATGCAAATAGTTTAACACACTTAAAATATGTGGGGGGATACACCCCCTCACACCCCCTACTATATATATCAACTCCAGGGTTGCACTATAGTGGGGACAAGGCCATATACCACTTTCGGTGAAATGTGTTTCAGTGAATTGTGTTTTCAGTGAATTGAGCTTTTGGTGAAAAGTGCACACTGATTTAACTTTCAGTGAAATGTGCATTCAGTGAAATGTCCTACATCCATATATATATATATATATATATATATATATATATATATATATATATAGTTTACTATGAAAATGTCTAACACTAAATGATCGAACATGAAATGGTTGAAATCACTATCTGCAGGAATTAAAAAGTTGAAACTGTTTTAGTCAAAACTCATAATGTCTAATTGCCCATTTCTCCACTATAGTGCGATCTAGGAGTTGGCATATATAAGTAGGGGGGTGCAGGGGCTCAGCCCCCCCGCATGGGTGGTGGCGGGGGGCGTAGCCCCCCTGCAAAATAGTAGAGATGGGCTAATTGTTTTGTCAATTAAATGATTTTTGACATTTTTCACTTTCAATGTTTCGACTTTTCGACATTATACTTCCACCAAATGACCATTAGACCTTATTGCATTCAACATTTTTATAGTAAACCTATAAATATATATATATATATATATATATATATATATATATATATATATATATATACACACACACACAGACATACACACACACACACACACACACACACACACACACACACACACACACACACACACACACAGAGCTAGTTAAGAAAATAAAATTGCCAAAGATTCCAAAGACAACCACAAGGCATTCTATAGCTATGTGAAGAATCTAAATGGCAATGCTCAGATCTGCTCTGAGCTACAACAGAATAGCATTAAATATACTGATCCCAGGGATATTGCCAATATCCTGGCAGATCGATTCAGTGCCAGATTTACTCCCTTCTCACCCCCGTAAAGGGCCCACCTCAATAACAAAAGATTGCCAAATTCCACTAATGAAAGCCACACTGGTAAAAACTGCATTTTCCAAAGCTAAGAATACAACATCCATGGAACCAGATAACATCCTGGGATGTGTACTACATGAACTACAGAATGAACTGGCACCTCACCTAAGTGTCATATTTAATCATAGCCTCACCTCAGGCTTCATGCCCACTAAGTGGCGCACAGCTACAGTTATCCCCCTCCACAAGAAAGGATCCACCTTGGATCCTGGGAACTACTGCCCCATTAGTCTGACGAGTCTGATCCACAAGGCCATGGAACGTATTATCATGGAACTTATAAACAAAGACATTGGCAACCTTCAAACATTGGACCCCACCCAGTTTGGGTTCATGAAGGGCCGATCTTGTATCCTGAACATGATTGACTTCTTCGAATCAGTCTCCACAGCTGTGGACAAAGGTAAGGCGGTCCACACAGCCTAATTGGACCTCGCCAAAGACTCTGACACCATCCCCCTCTCTGGAATCATAGATCAACTTACTAAGCTGGGCATTAATCCCTACGTCACTCAATGGGTTGACAACTGGCTTTTTTACAGAACCCACACTGTGAAAGTAGTCGACTCCAAATCCATCTCCATACAAGTGACGAATGGAGTACCTCAGAGTTCAGTCCTGTGACCGCTCTTGTTTGGCATCTACTTCTCTGAAGTGCAGGCCAACACTAAGGGACTCTGGCTAACAAAGTTTGCAGATGACTGCAAACTGGGAGCCATTATTGAATCCCCAAATGATGTGGATATTCTACAAAAGGGCCTTAGAGAAACAGATGGTTGGTGCCAGAGCCATGGGCTCAAGCACAGTTCCAAGAAATGTATAGTTATCCCTTTTGGGAAAAAACATGTACCCATGAATTACCACATAGGTGGCAGTACACTAAACAACAAAAGTCTGATAAGAGACTTAGGGACACAGGTGGACAGTGGTCTCACCTTCAATAACCACATTGCCACAACAGTCAGGAAATCCTTCTGTGTGGCACACCTCATCACTAAAGGCTTTTCATCCAGAAAAAAAGGAGGTCATTGTCTCACTGTACTCAGCTCTCATTAGTCCCATTATGGAATACAACACCCCATTTGGTATGTATCTCTCAAGACATCTGCAACAACTGGAAAGGCCACAGAAATACCTCACTAAAAGAATCACAGGCCTAAAGCAGATATCCTATGCTGACCATCTAAAATAACTCCATCTGTATGCTGTCGCATATCATCTACTCAGAGGCGATCTCTGCTTAATATACAAGGCCATGTCAATCCCAGAGCTGTTGGACATGCTACACTTAAAGAAATCCCAATCCCTCTGAGCCACATGCTCCAGGGATCTAAACTTTGACATAACAATGAAGAAAACATGTGGGAGAGATAGGTTCCTGACCCAGAGACTTCCCAGACTCTGGAATAGACTGCCCATACATGTCAAACAGAGCGCCTCTTTGGCCCTCTCAAAAAGGAACCTTGATGATTGGATGGGAGATAGGAAATTCACCCCGGGGATCACGTCAGTCGCCCTGCTAGACAGGGGTCCAGGGAAGTAAATATTGTGGGAAGAAATAGCCAGGGAATTGTTATTGCTAGTCTTATATAGGCCCTAGGGCAGATAGCCTAGTACCAACCAAGCAGGGGGAATGGTGGGTTTGTCCCCTTCATGGGTAGTGCATGAGGGCTTGCCCCTGCTTATATTTCGAGAAGTGCAATATGGTTTGTTTTTTGTTTGTTTCTGTATGTAGTTCTGCAGGCATATATAAAATATTGTTTTCCTATGTTTTTTCAGTGTTATGGGATTCAACTTTTTGAGGTTTCAATGTTTTGATTTCTGTCTCAATGTTTTAAATTTCATTGTTACGGGCTTTTGATGTTCTAATGTTCTAAAGAGAATATATATATATATATTTAACTGAAGATTTGTTTTTTATGTTTTTTTCATGTTTTATTCAGGTTTATGTATGTCAAGATTTGCTACTTTTATTGTGTATTTTTTTCATCGGGTTTAGATATGGTTGGGTCTGTTTTTGATGATTGCGATATTTTTTGATTGGCTAATTGCAAACAGAGTTTTTTTTTTTCTAGTTGTGATTCTCTCTTTTTAACATTTATTTTTAAACCCCACTGATAATTAACTTAAAATGTTAATTTCTCTGGGTTTTATTAGTTATGAGTGCATAATGTGTAAACATACATTTTTGTAATATCAGTGCGAAATGCTATCTGCTTTGAATTGCTATTATTTTATTCAGTAGTTTTCATTTAAAGTCAGTGTAGGTTTGGATCTATTATACTTTTATGTGGGATAATGTGATCTGGAGGATTATTGCCCCTTTTTGTGTGGAGAATACGTAAAGCTGATATTTATCACATTGTAATAATATGAAATGTCATCAGTATTTCACTTTAGACATTCAGTTTTAAGCAACACTAAAGGTAGATTTGACTAGGTGGTCCAGATTTTGATATGCTAGACTGCTTCAATAGATGTTTCTTTTTGTGTGTCCTTACACACACACACACACACACACACACACACACACACACACACACACACACACACACACACACACACACACACACACACACACACACACACACACACACACACACACACACACACATATAAATATATATATATATATATATATATATATATATATATATATATATATATATATATGTATATATATACATAAACTGTTACTACACTTTTTATTAAAAGTAGAATAAGTATGCCAGGTTAAGGAGACTGTTAATAACTTTGATGGCATATCTGGGTTGTGAATAATCTGTTGATGTTACTCCAAGAATGTAGATATCAGTGTGTCATATATGTTTTTATTACAGCCCTTATCTGAGGTATACTGATATAATGTTTGTTCTTATTTGCTTATGTATATACAATGGAGACCTGGAGAGAGAAAACATCCAAAATAAGAAACTCTTATGTAGCAGTAGTTTTAACAAATTATATCACAGTGACAACCAGGAGACCATTTATTAAACATTTTAGTAAACAGTTATTATAAATTAGTAATACAAACATTTAATTTAACAATTAAATAATCTCATTAAATGGATAATCAAAATTTCAGAAAGCCTGATAGCTGTTAGCCTCAAAGAATTAGGAATGTAAGAAATCAGATAGATTATAATGTAATCCACTGCTGTATTTCCTATAAGCAGACAGCTAACCAGAGTAGAAAGTACTCATTCTCGAAATCAAACAATAAAAACATGAAGCAATCCTTTTCTGAGCTTTAATTTGTCCAGTTTGTATTCAAAGTGTTGTGCAGTTTGCTATCAGATTTCATCAGCTCTGTCAGACTTCATCATATACAATGTTTCTACCTTTCAAAGTTAGAACTGCTAACAGTTCATCATTATTTTCATGGGTAATGCCCTTATCAGTAAAGCTGCATTGAAGGTATTTTGGAACATCTGCTAGCCCCTGTAAAACTACAATCATTTTCAGTTCACTCCAGCATACATTTGACTCATATCACTGCTATAATAAGCCTAAATAGTTGATAGTTATGATTAAGTACGGATATTTGTCTGCAGAAGGACTACACACCTGAGGCTCTACCTAACATGTCATTTTCATCTTAAGAACTTAATTAAACACTCCTTGGAGACAGGGAGCTACGCTTTCTTTATTTTGTATCCATATTCCTCTAGTAACCCATAATCACTTGAGGTTTTACTTGGCAAGCACGTGACCCTTCATTATTTCCCAGATTTCCTTGGCCGTCATAGAGAACATCAGTTCACTTGCTTGTTCCACCTTTATCTGTGCTACCCTGGGACTATCCCACTGTTCCCTTCTCATATGCCTCCTATTAATTCTCTGTATTCTATGATCATTCATAGTACGTTTTAAACACTTTTGTGATCTCAGCTGGATTTCTGACAAGGGAGTCCAAAACCATGAGATGCATCTTGGCAATGATTCTTTGGAACTGCTGCCATCCCTTTCACATCACTAGTACTGTGTGGTATTCCAGGAAGTCATTAGAAAGTATTCTTAATAGACTCTTAAGAAAACATTTTTCTTATCCAGTGTATCATCTATTTTCAATCAAATCCTCTTTCTCAGCTATTGAATTGCTTACAGTTAAATAACTTTTCAGATTGTTCACTCTTTTTCTTTAAATATTTCACAGTGCTGCTTCTAGGAGTTAGTTGCTGTAATTTAATTACTTTTCTAAGTTACAGCAAACAGCCAGTTTTGGATAGGTGTGTGAGTCATCTAGAGCTTACCATAATTAGCATAGTAGCAGAAAGGTAATTGCTGTAGCTCTGTGGAAGATAAAAGTATTGTCTAGAGTTTCATCTGTTTTTCATTGGTTCTTTCATTTTCCCTATTTATATTATATTGTGTGGAGCTGCACTTAGCGCAATGGGTTCAAATGTGCACTCCATAGATGCAGGCACTTTCATTTGTATGATTTCCTATTATAACCAACTCATAACCATCCTATCATTAGCTAGGTTCTTGTTATCTACAAGTGTAGCAAGCTGTGCTTAGCTTCATAGCATGCAGAGCTTAACAACCTGAACACTAAAAGAAGTTTGTAACTGCCCCTAGTGGTGCTACATTATGCAGCTTAGTCCACAGCCACTAGAAATAAGCTCAATGCTACTGCTCTGCAGGATTTCTGAAATGAGTTTATCTCAGTTGCATTTGATTCCAGGTTATATATACCTAAACAAACATGCACGCATACATTCTCTATTATTACCTTAACCAATAGATATGTTAATTGACTGCAAAACTTTATTTTATTTAAGCATTGCAATTCTCTGTAAATAAAATCAAGTTTTATGTCACACTGAAAAAATGGAAAGTCAGTTTACTTGTCAACCCATCTGCTGACAGACTCATAGCATTAAATATCCTTAAGCAGTGCAGTGGTTGCCTTGTTTTCCCACAAAATTAATGCTTACTAAGCACAACTATGTTTGTGAAAGGTGTAACTATTTACATGATACTAAGACACCAGTCTCACAAAAACATAGACTATCAGCATCATCCCACCCTATGCACCAGACCCTAACAACAAATATAATGTCATATGCTGACATTGTAAAGAAATTCTGAGCTCAGCTTTCTAGACCCATAAGATTTAAGTCTCAGTGAAAAAGAAAATCAAACATCCCATCACATAATATCTCACTTTTATCAAAGAGTCACCATGAAAACTAGGACCTCAATTCCAGTGCACCAGACTACTCCATAAACAGAACAGCTTTAGTGATAGGTAACTGAATAGTGAGAGACAGAGTCCCCACTCACTAGGCTGGAGAAAGACAGGATGACAGTACGTTGTCTTTCAGTTGCCAGGATCTCAGTCTTCTCAAGGGCCCTTAAGACCCTTGCATATTGTAGTTGTGCATGTTGAAGTGAATGACTTGTGGGGTGAACCCTGTTAAAGATGCAGATTGACATGGCTGAGCTCTCTATGAATGTCACAAATGCAGGAAAGACTCTCCCCTGGGGAGGGGGTTGTTTTAATGGATAAGGTACTTACCACAAAGATACAAGATACAGGGTTTGAGTCTAACTAATGGTTATCAACTAAGCTTTTATTACTTTAGTGGGAGGTTGGCATAATAGTTTAGCTGTTTCCTTGCAAACACAAACTGCAGGGTTTGATTCTCACATGGGGTAAATGGCTAGGCTTAAAATGGCCCACAAAGGCATTTAGCCTAGTACTAATCTATGAACCTATGATACTGAGCAGAATCCTTCCTTCTCCACAATGATGCCTAGGCACACAGAAAATATGATTATCTTTACAATTAGCTATTTTATTGGTGTTATCCTATGGGTATTCTTTATGTATTAACATGGAATGAGATGCTTGAGTGTCCTATTTCTTTGCAAAGGATATCTATGCCTCTTGTTCAAAGGCTTCCACATACTGAATAAAGCTGCCCCCATTGTGCCCTTTTTAGGTAAAATGTAGTTAACAGATGTTCCAATATGGCATACGGTGGCTATCCTCAATGCCAGAAGTTTAAACAATAAACTGCCTAACCTTGAGGCACTGCTTCATTTTGTAGACATCTATATATATATATATATATATATATATATATATATATATGTCTTATCAATGAAACATGGTTTAAATGTCCAGAAAGTACTCACTTCATAACTAGGTTTAGCTTAACCCATGTCTTTAGGTGGTCTTTAGATGCAGTATCTACTGTGGTGGCATGTCCATATTTGTCAGAGACATTATCACCCCTAGACAAGTTCTCAGAAACCCAACATTTGGAACTTTTTGAACTCCAAATCACAAATCACTCTAAACAAAATCAAATATTAGTTTATCACCTGCTACAGACCACCTTCATGACCCGTCAGAGTTCATGCCTGGTTTCTAACCATCATGGATATGACTCCCCATAAATAAGAACTCCATATGTTTTGGAGCTTTTAACTACTCATCAGTTGACTGGAGTAGCTACACCTGTGTAATCGGATATGCAGAGAATTTTTTAAATCTGTCAAATAAATAATTCAGTGGACTGTGTTGGTACTGCTGGCAGTTGTTGCAGAGGGTTAAGGCTGTGAGCTGTAATGTCTATGGCAGGTGGCTTGATTTCCTCCCCATTTGCCTTAAGTGTGACCTTGAGCAAGCAATATAATTAGACAATGCTTGGGGGAAACTGGTAGTTGGGGCTTTTCTCCTCAATGGTCCTTGCACTGCAAACCTACTTAGAAACTATCCCCAAAACAAGATGAGATCATCTTGCTCTGGTACTTAGAATTTGTACTGTTATAATCCATCACTCTATTTGTAAATCCATCTCTATTTAAATAAGACCACAAGCTAGTAACCTTTCACTTCAAATTATCCAAACCTCTTTCTAACCAATAAATCAAAATTCAAAGACTTCAAATGCACATCTTCCCAAATTCTATGAAGTCTCAAAATTCCCTAATAGCAAATTCACCCCAGACATTGCCTTACAATATAGATTCATAAAGGAGTCTTATGCATTCACAAATAAGTGCATAGAATTGTCAGTCTCATCAAGAGCCAAACGCAAAGGGGAATTTAAAAGCAATCCACACTGGTGGCCCATTGACAGAAATAAAATCTATTATAAAATAAAAAAAACTCAAAAGAGTACAAAATGGATATGGGGACCCCCAAGTCATCTTTGGCTGGGCTGACTGTAGGAAAGCCGGCTGATGCCACAAAAGTTACGCCTACTACTAACTCTGCAAACTATAGGCCCACTAGTCTGATGAATTGCATTTGTAAGGCCATGAAGCACATTTATAACAGACTTAACACAGACAGTGTACTGTTCTTTGTGTAAACATTGTTACTAGTTATATACATTTGTTTAGATTTGCAAATGAATGTTGCCAGATTTGTTTGTTACCTAAATCTTGTAATCTATGTGATTCCGATGTATTTATAAGTTCAACAAAAATATATGAAAATACTATATGGGCTATATTCCCAGCAATTTGGTTTTGTGAAAGATAGATCATAAATTATCTGAAAGGGTAACACAAGTTGTTGACATTAGTCATGTTATACTCACAACCTACAATAATTTGGCCAGGGAATATGACACCATCTCCTCATGTTAGCATAAGTGGTAAGCTAAATGAATTATAAATAGACTTATGTGTGATAAAATGGATAGAAAATTTGCTAAAATACAGAATTCCTAGTATGCTTGTAGTGGGTCTACTTTATTTAAATGAAAACGTGTTACATCGAGCACCACTCCATCGACACATATACTCCGAACCGCGAAATAAACGAACGCACAAAACCGTGAAACTCAAAATACCAAATTGTCATACTTGGCCAACCCCATCGCCCGAAACATACTACCCACCCAAACAAAATAAATAAACCACAAACCTACACCAACCAAAACCCTACTTCTAACCCTACACTAAACCCCACATACACCACTATCTATGCACTATCCTTAAACCCTTCCTAACCCTAAGGTCCGTAACTACTGCACACTTACCCTACGGAGCTATACCCAAACAAAATAAATAAACCACACACATACACTAACCAAAGCCCTACCTCAAACCCTACACTAAACGTTAAATACATTACCCATCTTACATTACCTATCTATGCACTTACCTTAACCCGCACCCTAATCCTAACCCTAATGTCTGTAACTATCGCACTCTTACCTTATGGATCTGTAGCTCATATGGGCCAACCAAAACACTTTGACATTTCGAATTTTGTGGTTTTGTGCGTTCGCTGGATTTGCGGTTCGCTAATTATGTGTCAACGAACTCGCATTTGACGTAATGCAGTTTCGATAGAATAAAGTAGACCGCTTGTAGCAGGGGGAATGTTAGAGAACATGAAGGTTACCAGAGGTGTCCCACAGAGCTCAGTGCTAGGGATGCTTATCTCTGCATTAACTTATTTGATCTAAAGACTAAATACCAAGATCTATGGCTAAAAAAATTCTATAGTAACTGCAAATTGGGAGTCATTGTCATATTGTCTTTTTATACAGGAGCCCTTCAGCAGGAACTTGCAGTTATAAATGCCTGGTTAATTGAAAATGAGCTTAAGTTAAATGTTTAAAAAATCCAACATTGTCAAATTTGTCAGTCAAACCATGTCACTAGTATATACTATTAACAATATCACAATTCAAAAGGAAAATATATTTAGAAACCTGGAAACCTGAGGTTATAATGCCCTCTCCATTGATCACCAAGTAGCAACAGTTGTCAGGAAATCTTTCTACTTGGTGCAGTAGATCTCCAAAAGATTATCATCCAGACTGAAACAGGTTATTTCTCCCATGTATTCAGTACTGATCTAATCTGATCTAGAATAGTGTCCACTTTTGGATGTACTTCATCAGATATATCAAACAGTTGGAAAAACTCCAGATATTCCTAATAAAGAGCATGAAAGACTTAAACTTTCCAGGCTACCAGAAAAGACTAGAAGCTAGGTCCCTCTTTTCTGTATCGTAAAGGCGTCACAGAGAAGACCTCAGCCTTGCCTTTTGAGCAATCAGAGACACAGTAGTCCAAGATCTCATGTAATTTCACATGTCACAGCCCCACAAATACTAGAATGAGGGAGATTAACCTGCTTCAGCAGATCAATAAAACAAGCACCGATTGTGGTAACTACAGGACCATAAGTCTTACCAGTCTCATATCTAAGGCCATGGAAAGAATCATCATGGACATGATAAATGAGGAACCTGCAAATGCTGGCAATTTAGCTTTGCTAAAGGAAGGTCATGCCTAATAAATCTGGTGTACTCCTTTGAGAAGGTCACCAAAGCACTGGATAAAGGCAAGACTATGCATATTGCTTACATTGACCTGGCCAAGGCTTTTGATATAATATCCCACTCAGGCATTATAAATAAGCTCACTAATTTAGCTCTAAACTCTTTTATCACCGATTGAATAGCCAACTGGATCACTGATAGGACCTAGGAGGACAAAATAGATGAGGTCACCTCCAGCTAGACACCAGTCACTAGCAGACTCCCTCAGGGCTCAATCCTGGGCTGTTCCTTTTTGTCATTTATTTATCTGAAATAGAAGCAAATGCTTAAGTTTTATAGCTGACTAAGTTTGCAAACTGGGGGTTATCATCGACTCCCCCTGCAGACACTAGCATTTTTCAAGGAGGTCTATTTCCAACTAAAAAATGGTGCAAATCCATGGTCTGAAACTCAATACTAAGAATTGCATAAGTGTACCCTTTTGGAACTCAGTTATTCTGGCTAATTACCATTTTGATAATAAACCAATAAAAGTTGACCCAGTGGTCAGGGATCTAGGTAAACACATAGACAGTAACCTTACCTTCAACCACCATGTGGCCACACTGGACTAGTGACTAAAGGTATGGCATCTAGAAATCTGGACAAAGCCATAAATAATGGAAGGACAAGGGCTCAAAAATATGGACAATTTTAAATGTTGTTCTTACAAACTTAGAAAGTAGATAGAATAACAGGTTTTGCATTAGCATGAACATTCTGAATGGTATGAAGTCTGAAACCCAAACATCTGTCATTATTGTCTAACTAAAATCTTGAATGATTTGCCAATGAATTGTTAGAAAACCACAATTTTATTAAAATAGACCAAACATATAAGGCAAAAATATGGACATTCTGCAAAAATCTGTACAGCTGAGAAGTATGCTTACTACTGGGTATACTCTTAGGGGAGTGTTATCAAAGTTGTAATTTGCAGGGGTGGTAGTCTTCTCAAAAGTTAAAATTATACATTTTTTTGCTTTCAGTTTTACGCTATGTTATCAAAGGAGACAGGAGACCATTAACATAAGCATACACTGTAGCTTCATAATACAATAACAGACAACTTTTTATAAACATGAGTACCCAATTTTGTCTAATACTGCCCAAAGTTCCACTCTATAGTATTAAACACCTTGAGAAGATGAGTCAGTAATGAAGAAGAGGGATTGCCATGACGTTGTCCCCATCATTGAACATTTTGCTAAAGAATCAGAAGATCTGGCCCCCCAGCTCTACTTTTAATAAAGCTCTGATGATTCTGTAGGATAAACATTAATAATATACTCTCAAGATATTTAGCCAGCATCTTGGTGTAAATCTTGGTTCCCATCTGCAATAAAGAAATCAGTTAATTATTGTTTCTCCCATCTCAAGCCATTGCACTGATTTGGGGAGTTTGGCTACTATCCTATGTGCTTGTTCAATACTTGGGCGTGCCCATCTTCAATAAAGTACAGAGCTCCCTGCTAATAAAACACAAGGGATCCGTTCATTCTACATGTTCCAGTATCCAATCACCCAGAGATTGTTATGCCTAGCTCTGTTATCTGAGTCATTCAGGTTTGTTTCTAGTTGCCAGGCATAGGCCGTAAGCTCATTAATCTCATTCACATTAGCTGAAACATTCCCCGCTTAGCACCTTATCTTTGACGCTGATCCAACAAAGTATCATTCAGTCGTTCCAAGCACGCATCATGTTTGCAAAATACATCCTTAATACTCATAATTTCTGAGACAGTAACTTTTATTAAATCTGTAGGCACTTTCAATGACTGTTTAATCTCAGCAATGTCTGATAAGATATTATTCACGGTAGTCACCAAATTGATTGGAGATGTCTCTCACATTGCTGAAAGAAAAGGAGAACTGTGACTAATTAGTAAAGAAAAACACTCAATATAAGATAATCCATATTTGGAACTGTGATTTCCACATAAACTCTTACAAATTAAAATTCCACAGCTCATTTTTAAGCAATGAAGCTGACAATATAGCATTCATTTTAAATCATGTCTATTTCAAAGTATCGAACAACCGAATTGTTGAAACCCAAATGGTCTAGACCATATGATTGACAATTCAGTCTGTCGAAACATTCTGACTGAGATCACAGTACAGTGGGGATCAGGGAATTTGCCCTTTTTCCCGCTGTAGTGCAATCTCTGAGTTAGTATATATAATTAACAGGTGGTGTGGGGGGATGCTAGGAAGGGCTTGCCAACCCCCACTGCAAAAGCATTGTTTCTGCTATTTGTAGATTTTGTTTCAGTTTGTGTTTTTTGACAGCTGACTGAATCGTCAGTCATATGATCATGACCATAGTGGATTCAACTATTTGGCCATTTGATACTTTAAAACAGATCCCTTTAAAATCAGTATGTAGGGAAGAACTCCTTTTTTGGAGTAGCCTGTCCATGCATCTACTCAGGATTGCGCCCAAGGGTAGCTATATTTTTCATCTCTGTATGAATTAGCTTTAATGAATTAAAGCCAGATATACAGTGATGGAAATTTTTTTATCATATATTCTCCTATTTTTGCAGAGTATAAGCACTTGTTTCAGTAAGAAGCATCTCCTTACTTCAAGTTTGTGCAATCTCATAGTATATTTATAGATGTGAAGATGTATGCTTCTTTTCCCCCTAGAAAAATACCATTTTTGTAATTCCATCAAAGCTGCTACAGTGCAGTATCATGTTAAATGAATGAAGACAGTCTAAGCAAAGTTTGGAGGTGTGATTATCACCTGTAGTTCTGATTAAGGCTTTTGTCTAGAGAGATTGTATTATAAATGCAATGCAAAGATAAAGAATAATAAAAAAAAATGAATACTGTTCTGTATATTACTACTTATGGGCTTTTAATCGAGCTCACAGCATGGCTAGTACAGTCAGAGAGCAAAGAATGAATTGATAACTAAAACATTCTTTTTGGAAGTCAAGATTCAGGTGTAACAAAACATAAAGCAACTTAAATATATTGTATCAAGAAATCTAGTCATAAAAGAAGAAAATCAAAGATGTGCAGGAGAAAACAATAATGGGAAACATCCCTATATTTATTGTAGTCAGACATGTTAAAATTAGTAGAATCTGGTATTTTAAAAGCTGCAGATGCTGATTCATGGAGTCTGAAATCTATATTAAAGAAATCATGCCTTGTTTAAAATATTTATGGCAAGCTTTACAAGAACATTTGGCTTTATTTTGTAGTGGATGTCAGCATTCACAATGTATGATTCACTACTTCATCTGATAAACAATTGAGATATTTGTTCCACACGTGATGGCTGTTTCTTTCCAACCCTTATATTTTTCCACACACCGATTGATTAATTAGAACTATTAACCTTTCTTTTATCTACTTTGTTTTTAGAGTTGCATTCCTTAAAACCCAAATCACTAAACTTCTTTTTATCTCATGTGGGAGCAGCCAGAATTTTTATTTATTTTACCCCAGGCAGAGATTTTTTCCACTAAATCATTTTGCGTACCCCTGTGTCACACAAATGCATGACATTAAGTTTCCAGCATGCTTGAAGAAACCACACATTAGTTTAAAAAGGACAGGTTCCCATCAGCCCAGTACTGTAATGCACTATTATTAGACATTGTCAAGCACTAATAATATATGACAGCAGTAAACAACATTATGAGAGGATGGACTACCTTACTCCTGCAAAAGGCAATACAGCTATAAAAACTACAAGCTGTACTACTTGGCTTGATTTCAGCAGCTTTCTGCTGTACACACTGACTCTTAGCAAAATGTTTAGGCAGGCTAGAGATCATGTCACACACAAATAACATGCACTTATGTCTGTTGCAGCTTACATGAATATAATGATTAAATAAATGAATATTAGTATTTAGGAAGAACATATTAACATGTATTCTAAAAAAAAGAGACAGCTGGTTTGTAAATATATTCTTTGGTGGTAGTAGACTGACTGGACAGGTTGAAGAGACTGATTTTTTTTCAGGTTTTCTTTCATTTAGTGCTGCAGTCCCTAGTGGGCCTCCAGCATCTTATTTTCATTTATGTTTCTGGAACTTTCTGGCATGTATTTCATGCATATACTCATTAGCTTTGACCCACCTACCTGTCATTATGCTATGATGCAGAATTACACAAGCATTCCACTGCTTCTCTAACAGCAAGGCTATTTTGTTTGATTTTGTATCATATGGCATAATTCCAGGTTTAAATTTTCACTCATAACCATCAGTTATGTGTTTCTATATGGAATGGCTCCCCAAAAGTGGAATTGACTCTGAATATTTACATTTCTTCTGTTAGCCAGTCCTTTGTGATTCTAATGACTAGACCATTCCAGATATTTCCAGATGTATCATATATTCATTTAGTTTCTGAGTTTAGACTTCTCTACAAAGAGATACAACCTCCTCCACCTCATTGATACCTGTTTTCAGATTACTGCTTGGTAATTATTACTCATCACAAACTAACCTGATTCTTGCACTAAACCACCTGTTCTACAATTTATGACAGAAAATTAGACATTTGATTCTATTTTCGTTTGAGTCTGTATTTTCTAAGACATGCTGATTCTGGTTATCTTGGATCCTCCATCTTGGGCGTACCTGTCACTCATTATATGGATTGTTTGCTGTCTTCACATGAATTCAAATTGCTTTTGTATAATAAAGCACACTGACGTTTATATCATAGAGGCAGCTCATAATGCAGAAAATTACATATCTAACTGAAACCCAGATGAACTGAAATCAGTTGTATTACACTGTTTGTAAGTTAAAATAAATGCAGACTTTTAGGGTGCAGGTAGAACTCATAGCTACCCGATCTTTCAAACAATCAAATGTTATAAATCATTACTTAAATCCACTGAGAGTATCTTTGTATAAGTGTTTTCTTAGAGCTGTTGTCCATAACATCCCTGTCTTACACCAGATGTATTTGAGAGTTTTCTTCTTCTGCATGTTGTTATTATAACCTGGCTATTGTACATATATATATATATATATATATATATATATATATATATATATATATATATATATATATATATATATATATATATATATACACACACACACACACATCTGGATTCCGTTCAGAATTTCGAAGCTCAAAACTTTGAATTTCATATGATTGAAGATTATATGTTAGAAGTTTCAAAACTTTAAAATCCTGAACAGAGATCATCATACAGCATGGGCCAGGAGATTTCCTTTATCCTCGCTGTAGTGCAATCTCGAAGTTGGAATATTTAAGTTGCGGGGGTTGTGGGGGTGCAGAGGATCTTGCCCCCCTGCATACACTTGTTTTAGTGTGTTGGGTGGTGTTTTTTGGGGGGTTCACAATTTAGAGATTCCAAGATCTCGAGTTTCTGAACTCGATAGTCTGAAACTTGAGATTTGGGGATTTCACAATTTTGTAGTAAACCTATATACATGTATATATATATATATATATATATATATATATATATATATATATATATATATATATATATAATTAATTACATGTAACATTTTAATACTTTCTCAGTGCTTATACTTAAAACAAGTCTCTCACTTTTTAAAGTGTTCACATGATCATAACAAGCAATAAGCAACCCTAGTTTGTTCAATTTAAAGATTCATTTAAAACTTAAAGCTGTATATGCATGACTAAAAATATAATTAATTCATCTAATTCAAAACATGTAATACTTTCCACAACACATTCATTTACTTAATATTAAAATATCTGATAAAATACTCATTATAATAGTTACTAATAATATTAAATTATAACATGTAAAATTTAATGGCTATTTATTTATTAATTGCAGCCAGATTAACAACTATGTCTTCACCTGTTTCTTCTTTAGCAATGGTTTTATGCTGACTAAAGAATGTAATCCTGTTTTTTGTCAGCATACAACAGAGTAATCATGTTATAATCTACAACTTCCATTTCCAATAAAAGATCACCCCTCTTAACTCACAAGTGGCCTGTTGTAAAACTCTAAATTTAAATGTATGCCACCTCCATCTTCTTTACATGCAAGATAAGTATTAGGAGCCTTTTCTTTAACATCTGATAAATGTTCCAGAAATTTCTTTTAACTTTCTATTACTTTTTCCTCCATATAAACTACAAGAAGCATTTCATACTGCTTGATAAGCTATATTGTCAATAATGCATGTCACAAAACAAGTAAATCTATACATTTTCTTAGTTACTGATTAAAGTTAACACCATTCAATGTATGTATATATATATATATATATATATATATATATATAAGTTTTTTTTTTACAAAAGAGGCAATTATAACAAGGAAAGGTTCCTTTCTTAATAGTAATTATTCCCAGCCTTTCTATAATAAAATTTTTTATAGCATGGCTGTTGTTTCAAATTTTTGTATTTCCTGGTCTATCTCCTATCCATTTTCCTAACTTTGGCATATTACTTAATATCGTCCAATTTTCCTTGATTATGTTTATTAACTTTTGTTGTTAAATTATAGCGTTACATTTGTTTTGTTGATTTTTTGAAATTAGATGCTGTTGAGACCCTGTATACAACCTTGCACCAGTGTGTGTGTGTGTGTGTGTGTGTGTGTGTGTGTGTGTGTGTGTGTGTGTGTGTGTGTGTGTGTGTGTGTGTGTATGTATGTGTGTGTGTGTGTGTATATACACATACTTGAGATATCATCTAAGGAAAAAGGACAGCTGAAAGGAATGTTATGAATTATGAGCAAGATGGCAGAGTGCTAACAACTTCTGTAAGGAGAAAGAAATTATTTTGACAGGATTTATAATTTTAGTTCTACTGCCATAAAACTTGCTAATGATCTCAAGTTGGACATCTGTTGTTTGCTGACTTTTTATAAAATATAACATCCCCGACAATATTCAAAAGCTGAAGACTTGAAGTATGAGTCACTCCAAGAATCAGTCTCAAGGTAGTAGAATGAGACAGGAGCTGCAAATAATCAGTACAGGTATCCAGAATCTTCTCTCAGGAGGAACAGATTGGAGCAAATTGGATAATAAAACCGATTATATTAAGGAAGGTTACAGTTAGATAAGTCTTCTCTGAGATATGACAATGCAGAAAACTACAAAAATTATTGAAACTGAAGACTTTAAATGAAATAGATGGGAAATTATATGAAGAAGACTTTTGAAATAGGATACTTTACTACTTGAAAAACTAGATGACCTAAAAAAACAAGGAAAGAAGGAATAATCTTAGAATTTATGATGTTCCTGAAAAGATTGAAGATGTCAATAAAAACAATTTCCTTACTTCTTGGTTACCTAAAATGTTAAAACTACTAGATGGTTTCTCTTATGACATTGAAAAAGACCAAATTTCACTTTCCTATATAAACAAAGGAAAATTAACTTCTCCAAGATCTCAACTACTAATGAAGACTTAGTTCTGAGAAAAGCTTGGGGTAACTTTCCCATCATAATAGGATATGCTCTTATCCACTTTTATAATGTCTGTTTATCTAGAGTAACCAAGGAACCAATGTATTCCCTTCATCAAATAATTATAGAAAAATGGCATCAAAGTTCATTTCTTTTTTCCTGCCAGATATAAAATATATCTACAAGATGGATATACAATCTTTAATTCACTAGGTGAAGCAATAACAATTGTTCATTCTAGTAAATCAAAGCCTGTGGGTTTGACTGGCATAAGTGTTAAAAGCCAAGCTGATAAATTATAGCAGAAGACTGTAGGATCGAAAAAAAAAAGAAAAGAAAAGTGAACGATTAAGTATATCACTTATTTGTATTTTCTTTTTTTATGGATCTCAAATTATAATATTATTTTCATTCCAGGTTATTATATTATTTATTTGACATTTGTTGACTGGGGTAGTCCGACTGAGGCAGTGCCATTTTTCAGTTGAGGCCTGGAAAGAAAAGCTCCACAATAAAATAAACAATAAAAATTACACTATTAAAGTAGAATACAATAAAAATATAAAAGTAGCCTAGCATATGTCCCTTATAGTACAAGTAAGAGAAATCCAGAATGAAAACAACAGGACAAATGAGGGTAATGACAAAAACAGTCAGAAAAAGGGAAAAAAAAGGCAGTTTGGATTATCCTTTGTGGACAAATGTAGGTAAGGGATTCAAGCATCATGATTGCAGTGACAAATCCAGGTGCTATTTAGATAATTTTTAAGAGATTTTTTAAATTCATGAACTTGGGTTATGGATGTAAGGTACAGGGGGAGCTTATTCCATACAAGAGCAGGAAAGTAACTATAAAGCTTTTGTCCAATGTTTTTTTTTTTTTGATTTGTGTATCTGTAAGAGACATTTATCTGAACTTCTGAGGGACCTGGGGGGGATGTATATTATTTTATTCTTACTCTATTCATTTCTAGAATAAAGGAATGTAAATTGAGGCATGACATATAAAATTACATGAAAATAATTTTGAAAAAGAAAATCGTTTGTTATATCTGTAAACTCAGTGAAATGTATGTGACATAATTAAAACATCTTAATATGAATAAGACATTCTAAAACATTAGTCAGTGAGGGGCATACTTGGTCATACATTTGTTTACATGCAAAGAAGTGATCAGGGCAGTGGTGGTTAAACATATGTTTTTTTTAGGGGTGTACTCAGTCTACAGCTGTCAATGAAATGCAGTAAGGCCACCATCTTTATTTAACCTGAAGCCTATTAAACAGTACATTGCGTTTCTAGGTAGATTTTAATGTATGGAGAATAGTTGCTCAGTGAAGTAGTTTAAATGACAAGATAACTTTAACAATGATGAATCTTCATACACAGTATTTTAATATTTAGATCTGGTGCATGGCCATAGCTGTTACTTAATTGTAGCTGTCTGTTGCTGAAAGCAACATATCAGTTTGAGATGCTGACGAATAAGTACACAAACATTTGATCTAGAACTTTCTATTATCTCAATATTGTATGTTTCAACACAGGAGCCTTAAGCAACATAGCTATATCTCTGCTGACTGTTATGAGCAAAGCAAATTGTTGAGGTTTTGTTTGTTCAGTTTTAGTCTGGAAGCTTTCAACTTCACTTGGATTGCTTTGGATCTAGCCAGAATAGTATGTTGTGCATACAATAGTGAATTGGCAGGCTGTATAAGTCACTGTGATATTGATGATTAAGATGATTCACATGTTTTTTTACATATTTTCACCAATAAAAAATAGAAAAAGAACTAATATGGATCCCTAAGGGACATCTGCAGTGACTTTAATTCGACTTATACTTGTAACTAACATACAAGTCCATGATTACTGCTTCAAAACCAATGATTTACAGCCTGGTAGGGAAGAAAGACTTTAACTTGCAGCATCAGACTACTCTATTAACTTTCTCTTTCTAGTTATTTGCCCCCAGGTAGTTTGGTTCCTTTGGTAATTGTCTGCTGTAAACTACAACTCCCTCTTGCCTATTTTATGTACCCTTACTTGCAGTCATAGCTACTGTCAAAATTCCTTTCTCCATTCCCATGTTAACTTAGGTCTTAGAATACTTTCTGTTACTTTATAAATGCAATAAGATTCCACATTTCTACTCTTTCCTTATTTATTGCACTCCACTGCTTCTCATTTCATCTTTATCATCATCTTGTCTTTCCATTTTCATTTATAACTTTTTTTTTTATGTATGTAAGCTTTAACTGTGCAGGTCTAAAGCATCCTTTCAAATCATCTGTATGGCTTCAAACAATGCAACAAAGTGTTGAAGGTTTAAAATTTTAACTTGGGGCATTTTTACTCCCCAGGCACCCAGGCAGACTTCAGAGGATTTTTCCTCTGGTAGACAACAGATGCTGGTGCTGTCATGAAAAAATGAGAGATAACTGAGAACGTGTTTTGGGGAGTGTAATGAGCTTGCAGATTTTAAAAACTCACTACAGAGTACTTTGTCTGAAATGTTAGGGGAACAAATGGCTATAACTAAAGACATCATTCTTTTGAGCTGGGCACTGTATTTGAGTTGCCCAGACATAGTAAGACCTTACTAAGTTTAATAGTATAGACTGCCTAAAAGGCAATTGCTAGTACATGGAAATAAAAATCTAAGCCAACTGTAACTGAAGTACTGAAAATATTAAAGGAGATAAAAGACCTGAGATTTTTTAAAAGGGAAGGAGCAAATTGCAGAGAAATAAATGGAATGTCTGGGAAAAATAGATGCAGAATAATGTTCAGCAAGAGGAGTGAGGCTTATGTATGGAATGTTGAGTGATTGTAAAAAAAAAAAAAAAAAAAAAAAAAAAGAAAGAAACATATACGCATACTGTATGCAAACAATACCAAATATCACTAAAGTCTGTTTTCTTTTCTGTTAGTGTACGTGTATGTATACCTATGTCATTTCAATAATGATTTAATAAAGATGTTTAAAAAAATGTATAGCCTAATAACAGGAATAATAATTTAACAAGTCCGTTAGTTTTGTCAACCAGCTACAAATCTCCCTTTGTCTAAGACTCTGTGACCTATTTCCTGTACTGCTGTCAAGGCTGTAGCTATGCCTCTTTCTGATTTGATTCTGTGTTTTTTGTTGGATGTCAAATTGTTGACATGTATGTAATCTTAAGTTTAGACTTTGCTAGTTAGTTTGGAAGCCGATAAGCTATGAAAGAAAAGCTTTTGGTGGATAACCATGTCCAATGAGGATTGAGCTTTATGGCAATATCTTATGATTGATTTTTCCACTGTGGTGGCACAAAGCTTGTTATACTCTGGTTTATTAGTATGCATTCAAATGGATTAAATTTCTTGCAAACTCTTACTAAATCAACACTAAGAATATTTTACCTCTGTCCTTGCCCTGACTCTGAATGATCTGATTGACAGATATTTACTTTTCCCTCCTCCCCCTTTTTTTTTTTTGCTAATGTTCTTTTTAGTGTTCAATTATTTCTCTTATGAAGTGGTCCTGTGAGATTGTAAAAGACTACTGTTACCTACTGAGAAAGTTATTAAACTACTTAGTTCATTATTCTTAGCTTTTTCTATGTCCTTCCTAAATATGTAAGAGTAAAAAAGCATCCTTTGGAATGGAATCATCAGCTTGTGTCTTCATTTGTGCTACTATTTGTGTGAGTATAATAAATGGATGCATTAGTTTGTTCCTTCAGTAATGCCTTACAATGCAAATTGTCAGGTAAGCTTTTACACAGTGTCCTTTATGAACTGTATACATTATGCAGGTCAGGGTCCATGTTTGGCCATCAAATGGCATGTTCATCAAATGGCATTTACTAAACACAAACCAGTGATTGATCTTTTACTCGAGAAGGCACATCATCTTAAAAAAAACCCACATTGAATGGCCATAGCTGACCAACAGAAAGTAAATAACATTTATGTACTTTTAGGTAAAGTACAGATAAGAAAAGTTCCCCTTTCCCCACAGTAGTGGGATCTCAGAGTTGGTATATATAATTAGGGGGATGTGGGGGGCACAGCCCCCCACATTAGGAGGATTTGAATCCCCTACACCCCACAGTTATGTACATGCTCTTTACTTTCTGTTGGTCAGCTATGGCCATTTGAAGTTTTTTTTTTTTTATGGTGAAGTGTTGTTTTGTTAAAAGGGGCATTTGCAGGTTTATGTTCGGCAAATGGCCATTTGATGAGCATGCCATTCGATAGCTGAACATAGACCCCCATTATGCAGTTCTTGAAATAAATTCATACTAATGGTTTTCTGTGAACAGACCAAGCTTTCAGACCCTGAATCATGCTGATTGATATGTAGCATGATGAACTGAATTCACATAAATGTCAGTGAACATCGCAGATCATCATTCACACTTACATCACATGTTTTCCACATACCTGTGTTCCCAGTGTAATGGAATCCACTGTTTAACACTGTATATATTGAAAGCTTGTGTATTAATTGGAGGATAGACATTGTTTAACTCAGGTCTATATGTATATGTTTCTCTGTATCTTTCTATATGTAAGGCTACATTATTGTCTTTTTCATGCTGAGAGCCTGGTTGTCTGAGCAGGCTGTATGTATTTTGTGCAGTGCACAAGGCTAGGGGTGATGGTCAGTCACTGGTTGCAGGGGTTCATGAATGGTGTGTGATATGCTGTACACTATATGTGGCCATAATGCACAACATGAGAACACAAGTATAAAAGATATGATGGGTGATGGGTTGGGGAAACCCAGTGCATAGGGGTTGGAGGAGCATTACTGTCTGCCATTATATCATAATACAGATTGGTGTGATATGTTCAATCACACACTCTCTGATATTACATTCATAGTATATATGGTCATAACACTTATCGTAACATGCACAGAGCTATGTATATGGATACTGTTATTTACTGTTCTGGATCACTGACCCTGTTTGCAGAGGTTGCATCTATTAAAATTATGACAACTAGTCCTCTGTTATTTCCCATTGGTAGGAGATTTGTGTCATTGCCATGCTGAGAAAAAATGAAGGCTGGTTGCTCAGCAATATTTGAGTGCTTGGTACTTGGGAGGTAATCTGGATCATTGTGGTATTTTTATGTATTCTATAGTTCACTCTTACCAAAAGATGATGCATCACTCTGTAATGTTATGCTGAGTAACACTTTAGCTTTGCTGGAAGATCAGGGCACTGCATTTAAATTTAGGGGAAGATTGTCTGCACTTTCCATTGCACTTGTAGTCACACACATTATTTATGTATTAAAGCCATGTGCACTATCTGTTTGTTCTTTATGAATTGTGTTAAATGCTACCTGACCTCATCTGCAAAACTAATCCATACCTGGAATTCTCTGGGCTCCAAATGGCATAGCTGAACTTAGTTTGCATTTTTGAGTGGTTTAACATTGTGATATTTATTTTTCTTTGTTCTTTGTGTGTGTGTGTGTGTGTGTGTGTGTGTGTGTGTGTGTGTGTGTGTGTGTGTGTGTGTGTGTGTGTGTGTGTGTCATCCTAACATGAGCATGTTGTTTGTGAATACTAACCATTATAAGTAGCATTTTGTTATGGTGACCAGTCCTGTAATTTGTATTTATACCCAACGTTTTTGTTACTGTAGCCTATAATGCCATGTTACTTGTACTGCAGTTGATGTAAATAATATACACAGTAACTGCACTGACAATTTAGATGCACAACCATTGCATAAAGTGGTTTATTTGATTCTGTAACAGCCTAGGCTATCTTTTAGCTTGTACTGTAGATTTCACTCTTGGATTCCACTGTATATAGCCCAATTCCAGATGTACTGTTCCGGTCAAAAGAAATAAAGTAAACAAGAAATCAGTATGAGTAGGTGGTAGGCCAAAACATCAACTAATATGTGTACCTTATGATGAATTTTGTTTGCAGCTGCTGAGACAACTATCTTGTTATCTCATTCACTCTGGAGGTTTGTAGTTCAAATATCATTGCATTCTGATACTGCATCCTTCTTGGCATAGTTAGGTTATATACTTAAATTTAAAGCGGATGTTCATATATCTGGAGCCATAAGGGTTAACGAAGAAATGTAAATGGCAAACTGTTCAACACAAACACAACTTTACAGTGATATTAATTAGATTATAGGTCGTAAACTGGATTTTATAAGTCATAATAAACACAGTAAATCTTAATTTTGCAATATTTTGTAAACAACTTATCTCAGTAACTACTCAGTTTATGCACATACTGTTAGTACCATTTTGATTATCCATTTGTGATCTTTCATATGAGGCTAAACAATTCTGTAGGTCCATATTAATTAATTATTGAGATTTTAAGAGAAATATGAAAATTCTGTCATTAAGAATAAATGGTATATGAACAGCAATTAATATCTCCTTAGTAACAGTAGACATAGACCAACTTGCACAGTTGTGCTGAGAATCAAGCTGTTTTATTTTTCATTTTATGTGGCTTTTTGTCATGATATGCAGGAAAAATTTGTTAAAGAGAGAGACAGTTTCTTTTACCATGAAAGGGGAGTGACAGAGAAGAAATGATGCTACAGATAGATTGTTAAAATAGGCACTGCATTTTTCAGACGTGATTAATATCAATATCTGGAAATTAATTAATAGAATTTTTACTTTACTCTCCCCATAATTTTAAAGATGATGTTAAGAGTTTAGTGAAGTATTATTTTAGCTAAGATTAATCAGATATGTGCAACAATTTGCTGATGGCATAGCTTGAAAGATGCTTTTGATTTATTTTAGCAGTACATTTTCTTTTGGTTAAAGTCTTTTGAAGACCTGATGTCCCAATAAAATCATTGTTGCAAATCATGTTTTACCACCTAGCTTTTTAATGGGACTAAGTGAGCAAGTACAAATGATACAGTTTATGTGAAAAAGGAATGCAATACGATATAATTAATAAAGGCTGAGAATATCAATAAAATGACCGAATTTGCTTACAGTGAGATTGTTTGTGCTTCTAACATAAACATAATGGTGGCTAAGATGAATGAAGTACTGATGGTAGAATGTGAAGGTTTGAGTGATCATTTTTGGAGTCTGACAAGATACACAATGTTGTTGCTTTATCCAGAGAATAAGAACGATTTTAGTCTAGGATCTTCTGTTTGCCACTGTTTGTCAGCTGTAGATGGTATAGTGATAATCTATTCAAGTCTATATTGGTTTATAGATGATGAAAAAAGATCAAGGTTACTGGCCTGATACAAAATGTGACTATCTTTAAAGTATAATTTAGTTCTAATTTATGGCATTAACAATTAGTAATTCATGTGGTGAAGAAACACTACATGAGCATGCAACTTTTAAAGATTTGAACACTGGACACTGTCAGACTGTACCTAGTGACCCGTCCCCTTGCATGACAGTAGGTAAGTAGGCTTAAAGGTGCAGTTCAGTTCTATTTGCAAAAATGGTCATCTCTGCTATAACTTTGTGTACTGTTGGCCCAGAAAATGGTGTGGTTATGAGGCAACTTATATTTGCAGTTAACCCTTGTCTCATTGTCAGACTTGCTGATTTATTTATATATAAAGTGGGTATGCTTTATCCATATAGTGGTTATGATTAATTATACAAATTGTTGGTGTTTTTTAAGCTCTGTTAAAAGGTATACAGAATAAGTAAACAACTGATTTTATATCAGCTATGAACAGTTCTCAATGCCTGTTTGGGGGGGGGGGCGATATTAGACTTGGTTTTGAGCAGATTTCTGCAGTTAGTGAAACCTAATGTTACAATCTAAGTGAGTAAATAATTATTTCTGTCGAAGCAGCCTTTAGAAATTGTTTTCTTTTTTTCTAGGAATTTTAAACAGGATGCACAAACAGATTATCATTGGCTTGCTGTTATGATGAGGCATTGATTTTATTCCTTGAAATAACAATGAGTTAAGAAACTTACAGGATGCCCGTTTATGAACCTGCCATTAAAATTTGCTTGTCATTCAGTTATGTGGAGCAACAAAAGTTCTTCCCACTAAATCGATTCTACAAATAAGCCTCAACATATCTGCATGTCAAACATATTTTCATTGTTTAGATAATCTGTGGGTAAGCCATGATTTCACTACGAGTCCTCAAAACCATATCTTAATTCATAGATCTGTGGCTAATATAGCTTGTAACTTACTGTTGGAATATATATCAGTTTACAATGCATAAATACTCAAGACAATGAAATTTATGAGCCAAAAAATGTATGGGGGAGTGAGGTTTCTTACACATTTCTAGTTTATTCCTCTCACTCTGTTGTTGCTACATCTCAGAGAGAGGAATCATCAGCAACAGACAGGAAAAAAGTACTTTACTGTTTTTCCAGGAGGTTTGGATCCTATGAAGTAGCAAAATCACCATACACCCAAGCTCAAGGAAGTCACTGTTATATGTACAAAGCAACAATACTTTGGCACTAACTACCTTGAGCAGCTGTGGTAATAGCAGTGTTACTAGTAGCAGTAATAGTACTAGTAGCACACCAGCCATGGACACCTAGGCATTGCTGCCCACCAAATGAAATTGCCCACTTTAGATGGTATATGTATCCAGTTAGTTCTTTCAGTTCTTTCAGTTTGTCAGCTCTGAAGACATATTATTTGAAGTAATATATTGGCATTGGCTCTGAGGTCCCTCTTCAAGTTAGCTTCGTAAGAATGTGAATATGTACAGATGTACTGCAGTTTAAAATTAGTAAAACAAATGACAGTTGCTTTCCTGGTCTTTACTTTTGCATGCATTTTGCAGTTCCTTTTCTGCTGAACCTCTTAACCTCACAGTATTCACTTTACACTTGCCAGTGTCACTTTCCCTTCCTCATTGTAGTCCTACTCTGACTCCTTATATTGTCTCTTTGACTACAATGCCAGCTGAAATTTTTGCTAATGACTCTCACATTGTTCTCCTTCCCTATTTTATAACTATAATAATAGTGCATGCATTTGTTTTTCTCCACTAAAGCAACTGCCTGTTTAACTATGGAATTTCTTACTCACTGAGATAAATAATCTTGTTATTTCATCTTATTTTCTGTGAAACAGCTTGTGATTACTTCAGAGCGGACGTTCTTAATTTTAACCCATATAATATATTTCATAGTGTGTAAATCATATGACACTTTTTCTCTGACACTGTTTGACTGAATGTTGGTGTAAATGTAAAACTACATGCTGTGTTTTTATCCATATCTGCTTACATTGTAGCAGTTCTGTATGTTTATATGTCAAACTTAATTTGGCTTCAGTTGCTGCTACATTTTTATACCTGTATACTGTCTGTCTTTCTATTCATATACCTATAACATAATCATACTGCAATATCAGAAATTTCTCCCCAGTTTCCCTCTGAAAATGAGTTCACTCAGTAATGACTTACTTATATCATCAACAAAATGCAAGAAATATATAAACAATCAAGTTATTAAACAACTTGTTTATTAAAGCCATAGATAGATGATGGTGCAAAACAAAACAGACATGTCAATAGTAAGATGCAGATAAAACATATTTAATGTATCCTGTAAGGAAAGACACTGTATTACTGTACAAATGTCCTGATATTATGGAATTTTATGACAAATATAGTAGATGAAGACATTATACCAGGTCTTAGAGAAGAAGAGGCCCAAAATAGTAGAAATATGGTATAAACTAAGAAGTGAGCAGCAGGAAAAATATTTTGAGATGAGTAGCACAAATGTATAAAGTCAAGGTTATTTGTGAGCAAGAGCAAAATTAACTCGACAAATATGAATTGCCAATGATCCAGAAGCACTATACATCAGGGATATTTGTAGGCAGGAGCTTAATTAGCATGCTAAATAATAATTGTGAATAGGTAATATTTCTGTAAATGAAAATTTATAATAGGCATCACATTTACTACCAGTAAATTAATAATTAGCTGAAGGTCATATACTTAGCTATACAAGGAACATTGTTGGTTTGGATTATACACAAATAGCATCAATATTCAATGTCTGTTGCCTAGTATTTACTCATGGCTGCTTCAACCAGACCATGAAGACAAAATCACAGGAGGGACCAGATTTTAAATGTTGTAAAACCTGTACCCCAGCATTATCATACACCACTTAGGAAAAGTTTATATGGTCATCATATTGATCATTGCTGCAATAGCCTTAGCTATATGGGTTATAGTTTTCCAAGAATATAACAGCTGGTCAGCTTCCAAGCTTCAAGGATACTTCCGTACATACCAAAACTATTAGGCAGCTTGAGTTGAGCTGAATAAAAGACAAGTTTGAGTGCCAAGCCCTTCTGAGCTTTACTGCCACCAAATATTACACTCCTCTGAGGCTTTTAAGAACTGATGGCTGGCTTATGTTGTTCTTTTGCTGGGTATGCTTTTGGTAGTAAAGCTACTTTAAAAATAGTGGCTTTGTTTAATATGAATTTTGTCTGTGTTATTTAGTCATATTGCATTTTTAATATAACATTTGTAACTTGCATAATGTGATGGTTGCTGATTGTTTCTTTTTTTTTTTTTTATGAGCCCCGTAACTTGGTTTTAATTTGCATATTTCTTAATTCCATGGGTTTGTTTTCAAGCAAGGACACGGCACAATTGCATGATGTATGTTGCAATTTTATTTATTTTGCACCAAATCTTGTTTATAAAAAGGCATCAAATACATTGGAATCTTAAGTACACCATTTATAGAAAAATATAACTGTTCCTTAAGATGATTTTTATACATGTCCATCTTTAATGTTAATCTCAAGATATCAACATTTATTCTAATTTTGATTCATGTATTTATTTATTTTGCCTTCCTCAATTTGAGTTATTAGTTATTCAAGCTTATTGGTTATGTTCATCTATGTTAAAGTAGCTATTTTGAAGGTGTGCATTAAAGTACAGCACATGCCTGGTTACAATCCATGATGGATATTATTAATTCAGTAAGCATTTTCAGTTGCAATTTAATGATTTCAGCATTTTAGAGTTATCTTCTTATATGTGAAAAGCTGCAATCAAAATTGGAAAATGCAATTCATGCACAGTACTCTGATTATATTGTATTTATTTCTAGAATAATTTATTGTTTTAATTTGTGAATGTTTTTGTTTGAAAATAATTGAAAAGTATTGTACAATTTGATGTTAAGTTGCAGTTTATTTTTTTAATTCTGTGAATATGTTTTTGATGCAAATAAATGCATGCTGTTTCTTAAAGTATGCTACAGCTTATTTTTAACTTCTTGTTGAAAATTTAAGCAGAACTTTTGCAAATAAAAAGTGAAAAATACCTACTCAATTAGGCCCTTATACATTTGTCAAGATTTCTTGGTTGGTAATGATTTTAATGCTTGATAAATTGTCATACTGTACCCAACTAGTATTATTCTAAGACACATAAGTTGCTATTATGTTAAAAGAGCTATTTGTAAAGTATTACACTATATCACTCACTGACTACAAAAGTGTTAATGTTAATTTGTTAATACAGTTTGGTTAGTTTTGTATAAATGTAGATTTGCCAATGTCACAAGTGACTCAATAAAGGTGTTAAAAAAGCTGCAGTACATTATGGAGTCTGCAATTTTGGATGGCAGCATTGATTTTCTATTAAGAAATGTATTTTTTAATGTATTCTTTACTGAGCTAATAAATTGCTGGTAGAAACAGGAAAATTGAGTTCATTCACAAAATAGATAATGTTATAATAGGTATGATCAAATGATTGTCTGTTTTTTATTTACTTAAACTATTTCAAATGCTTGTATTTAAGGTTAATTATTTATATTTAGACATTAGCTTCACTTAAGCTGCTGCTTTGTATTACTTGCGTTTTAAAGTGATTTCTGTTTTGTAGTATATTAAGGCACTTTGCAACAAGTATTAACTCATTCATACCTAGCAGCTCAGGAGTGTTACACCCCTAGCAGCCTACTTAACATCTTCATATTCCTGAGTATTTTAAAAAAAAAATCATAAAAACTGAAGCCAAAAAACTAAAAATAACTCGAACAGTAAATGCTAATTACAAAGTATACAGCAATATTTTTACTAAAAAGATGTTTTTAAATGCTAAACAATAATACTTTCAAAATCATGTATACATTTTTATTTTCAAAAACTACTTTTCACATCTTAGAAAGTATGCTACCGAGGTACATAATATCAGTCACACTTTTGTTCAGCCAGATTTTTGTTTTTTATATGATGTCAAACAGTTCTTTTGTGAGTGTTTCTGTCTTTCTTCTTTTTTTAAGTATTTGTAGAAATATTTGTTGTGAGAAATATGTGCATAAGTAACGTTATCAACAGCATTCATTACTGATCAAGCTGCACAACTTACAGTGCAAATGTCAATAACAGTTTGTTTTTTTTCACCATCATCTAATGTTGCAGCTGAGACTGAAACCGTAGACCCCATTCAGTCTGGTTTTGTGAAGAGCAGGTCTTACCTCCTATAACTACCAAGCTTCTAAGCTTCTTTAGATTATAAAGGCTGTGGATGGTGGTCACTTTCAGCAGTCTGCTTATCTTGCCCTGGCCACAGCTTTTGATGCTAGTCCCCACACTGGAATCACTGAAAAATTAGACAATCTTAATGTAGACCACTACACTGTCTGCTAAATTGTAAACTGGATTATCCAATAGATCTGTGATTATAAAAGTTGCTTGTACACTCACTGAATATAAAACTGATTGGCATTTCACAAGGATCTATACTAGGTCATCTCCTGTTTGGCATTCATTTTGCAAACATGCAAGCTGATACCCAATAAATTTGGTTAACCAGTTTGCAGGTATCTACAAGCTAGGTACTGCTATCTACTAATTAGCTCATACTAAACAGCTCCTGCAAGGGTTGGAATATGCACATGCCAGAAGTACTAAAAATGGTCTAATTTTAAATCCAAAAAAGAGCAGCATAATAGCATTTGGCAAAAAAGCTGCTCCAACCCAATGTTTTAAATGGTACTCCTGCATAGGAGACCTGGGAACTTGTAGACAACTTTATTATTACTTCCACCATTATCAAGAAATACTTCTACTTGACCTAATTAATTACAAAGGGAATATATTTAGGAGCCAGAGATGTCAGTGCCCATTTGGTATGTATAAATCTAGATATATCACTCAGCTGGATAGGCTCTAAAGATTTCTAACCAAAAAAGAAAGGTTTTAAATTTTTCAAGTATCCTAAAAAATAGCAGAACTCTCAGTAGCCTAAAAATCCACATCTTGCTTTTCATGCCCTGAAAGTTCCAATCCTAATAAAAAACAAAAAGTGGCACAGACTTCAAAACAAACTTCAGTGAATCTTAATGGAATAAAACCATAGACTAAGTGCTTTCATCTTAGAAACAAAAGGACTTCATCTGGGTCTTTTGATAGCACCAAAGCATTTTATTGATTTTTAAACACTTTGGAAACACTTCACAATCCCGCACTTTTTTTGGTGGGAGGGGAGTGCATGGTGGTAAATGAAGCACTGCAAGACTTATGATTATCTCTGATCATAGCCATTATCTTCTTAACATGGATGCTAAAATTTGTTCTTCAGGAAGTAACATTATAGACTTAGTTGGGAACTGATTGTAAAGTTAAAACAGAGAAGGGTTATAAAAGAGATATTAATGGTTGTATTAATTCTCATATATTTTTCATTTAGTGTTTGTGTCATATAAATTGTAGTGGCATTTGATGAATCTTAATAAAATGTTAGGAATTGTTTTCAAATTATTCAATTGAAAGTAAATTATATAAACATTTTAAACATTTTAAAGCTACATTGGCCATAAACATAAGTTCTACACAGCAGCAATTAAGGATATGTAGAGTTAAATAAGGAACTTGTTCTGTTTTTAGATTTATTTGTAGTAATTATAACTGCATATGTCTTGACACAGATATTAGATGCATGATAATAAGTTTGCCACGTGTAATTTATCCAGTGTCATTTATTTATCACAATGTAAATACACAGGCAGTTTTTTAATGTGGTATTTTAATAAGAAAATACTAACAGAGAATACATAAGCATTTAAATTAGATTAAAATGCATGAGTTCTCAGGCTAAACCTTTTTGGAATTATTGGAATATAATTTTTTTCTTTTTGCTATTGTTGTCTTTGGAACTGAGGAGAAAGCAGAAACTTTTAAGGTTAAGCAATTAGGACAACATTCTGTTTTAAATGTTCTTAATGGGTATGGCTTTAATATATTTAAATTAATATCAAGCCCAGATTAAAATCCCACTGGATGAAAAAATAAATTAGTTTTTATGCATTGTTATATAATTTAACTGTGAACAGGATGTATAATAGCAGTGTGCTAATGTGTTGCTTGTTAAACAGATTATCTGTTATGCTGATTATCTCTGCATTTTGATTAATGTAGGCTGGTGTAGTTGAATGTTAGATAAGAAGAGAGCTTGAGTGTGCAATGCAAAGCTTTTCATTTGTTTACTCAAAAGTATGGTTTGTGCATGTTTTAAATTTTTTTAATGAAAAACTATATAGCAAACTGCATGTACCCTCCTGCACATATATGCACAACAAGAAAAAAGAAGTGATTTCCCAGATTGAAATAAACATTGTAGTACTCACTAGAGATCTACATTTAAGAAGTGCTGTCTACAGAAATTGAATTAGCATCATTGGTAGTAGAGGTCACTCAGTACACAACAATATTCACAGGCTCCCATAATGCCCCAGGGTTATGGAAGATTTGTAGACCATGCACAAGAATAAATATAAGGAAAAAAAGGATGTAAGGTATAATACTTTTGTAATCAGAGCTTCTCAAAAACGCACCATTATAGTGAGCACTCCTAACTTTTCCATTTGACTTTGAAGCACTCTGACTGAAAGTATAGATGGGACAGGGCCTTCAATTCAATCCTCTTTGGTGGATGGCTTGTGGGAAAATACCCTTTGTACCTGTGGCCTGAAAGAAAGAAATAGACCCAGACATCACATTTTCCTTATGATGGTTCATGAAGGTCCATAAGGGAAGTTGGGTAATAATCTTATATGTAATCTGATGAGGAAGGGAGGAAGAAATAAAAGTGTGCAGAGATGTTTCTGGTACAGTGTTCACTGGTACAACCTTTCAGAGTTTTACCATATTTTCATAATAAGAGACAATAAAGCTAGAATGAAAGTTAGAGATTCTTTACTTAGTAATAGTTACGCATCCCTTTAGAAAAGCTATAGCTGTTAATCTTTTCTAAGATCTTTGGTTCCATCTACATAGGGCTATAACAATTTATTGTCATCTGTATTATGAAAAAGGCTATCCTGTACAGCTCAAATACTGTGGGGGGAAATATGAGAATAAAGGCAATGATTAAGATTAGATTATGCACACATATTTGCCATTAAATATTGATAAGGCCTGAATTTTTGAGATTCTCTTCACTCAATAGTAGCAATGAAGAGTTTCTTCAAAGAAAAATATTTAGGATCATCTAAAACAGGTGTTTCTAATGGGGATGAAATGTTCTTCTACAGTAAAAAAAGAATCATTGTCCCATGGGTTGATTTCCAAACTGATGGTCTAAACAATAACAGGCTACTTTCAAAGAAGTTTAACACATATTGAGGATGACTACTATATTAGAAATCTGGCCAAAACATTAATTAGAAATGTCTGCTAAATGAACCGTGGTATAGAGAATTATTATTGGGTGCCCAGTTACAACCAACACATGTGTCTGAGATATACAGGCCAAGAAAATCACGCAAGGAGCAAGTATTTTATGCTGCTGGGAATCTCCTACTTGGTTTCTTTCACTGTTTCTAAAATCTGAATGGGTTTGCACATTTTTTCAAAAAATGATACATAAAGCTGTACATTTGATGTATTATAGTGGACTGCAGCCCTGACTTTCCCTTTACTATATTTTCTCAAGTTAATAATATTGTGAAAATTATTTGAAAAGAAGTTTTGATATAACAGCACCTTAACTTGGTCCACATTTTATGTTTGCAAATATGACAGGAGGTAGCGCTACATTTTCTTCCTAAAGTGGTTTACTGTGACACCTTAACCTATTGTATTTTTAGTGCTATATAGGTTCATAGGTATGTGTTAGGCTAACAGTCATTGTGGGCCATTTTAAGCCCAGGCACATTCCCTGCTTGCGTTCAAATTAACTTATCCCATTGGGCTAGAGACTGTCCTTATCCCATGATCAATAATTGCATATTACCCCTAATGAGAATAACTGAGCTCATACCATTGATAATTTCAGAGGATGCATGCATGGGACAAAGCATTTAGGAGCTACCACTGTCCATTAGAAGTACAGGGAGCAGTCCTGAAGTACATTTTCTGTTTCCAATCCATAGATCCAAGTTAGACTTGAATATGGACAGGGATAGACTTTATTTTATGTGGATAGGGAGTCTGTTCTAGAGCAGTAGTATTCCCTGCAAGCTATACCTGTCCTTCTAAACCATTTGGTTGATGTTGCAGAAGTTTAGATCCCTAGACTGAGTATTTCTGATGTCATTTGACTTGCTGATGTGCACTAAAGCCATCAGTATTGGGCATGAGGATGCCTTGCATGCCAGACACAGGTCACTGCTTAGCAGTCTGTAGGATAGAATGTCCATGTAAGACATGTTATTAAGGCCTTGTATCTTTTTAATAAGGTTTGTCTGTGGGTGTTCCAGGTGTTGCATGTGTCTGGACAGATAGATGCCAAAAGGGTCATTATATTCAATGACTGGTCTAATGAGGGTTGAGTAAAGGAGGACAATGACACTCCTAAATCTGGATACAATCCCTTTGTCTACAAGCTGTGCAGTATAGAAGGACTTTCTTACAACAATGGACAAATGTTGGTCAAAGGTTAGGTCACTGCCCACATAAGTTTCTCAATCTCAATCAACTGAGTCAACTCTTAGGGGAGTATTGTGAATGTGGTAGTTTCCTGGGATAGATGGCTTCCCAAAGGATGCTGTAATACCTTCTTTGGCATTTAGTTTCAGTCCATGATATTGACATCATTTATTTATTTGGGAAAAAACTTTGGGCTGGATGGCTAAGTCATTTCAGGATTCAGTGACTGTTCCTAGCTTGCAGTCGTCTACAAACTTAGTCAGCTAGAGCCCTTTGTATTGGCTTTTTCTTCAGAAAATTAGATGACAAACAGAAGAAGTCCTAGCACAGAACCCTGGGGGACTCCACTGGTGACTGGTCTCTTCATGTAGGTAACTTCCCCTATTTTGATTTCCTGCATCCTACTGTGACAAATGACACTGTGGGTTATTCCCTTTTAATTTAACTTTTCTACTATGCCTGAGTGGGCAATTGTGTCAAAAGCTAGTATGCCACTGTGAATTATTTGCATAATATCTAATGATGGTTCTGAATGTTAATATCTTTGGGTTTAATATTAGGTAAATAAAGTGTTTATTTATAACTTAATATAAGGCTTAGCAGGAAATGTGAAGGTATATTATTTGATGGTGTAGATTTACCAACCCGACATATCCATAATCATATTGTCATTTACTTGAAATAAACTACAACATTTGAAAAAACATGCACTTCTATGTGCATTATTAAATTAGTTAGGTTATATGATGTACTTGTGTGTTACTCTGATTTGAGTTTAGAAAAATGTGGCTACTACAGCATAACAACCTGTTGGTCAGGCATAAAAGTATGTTTGTTTTTTTTTCTGAACATGAGGATAGAATTCTCTAATAATAATAATAATAATAATAATAATCAGGGTTGTTGGAAACTGATTTACTTGTTATTTAACTAATAACTCAATGTACAGTGTTAATTGCATTACTATATCATGTCTTCATATTTTCATGTGAAAATGTGGTTTGTGAAAAACTGGAAATGAGGTAGTCATTCATATAAATATATGATGACTTTTATTAAATGTGCTTTATGGTGAGTGGGAGATGGTGTACTGAAAACCTATCTTATAACATCTAGTTTGACATACACTACTTGTCTGTAAATTTTGTGTGAACACAGCTGTGTCAGGTAATAGTAATTAGCTTTGGGGGTAGTTGGTTAAGTGAAAAGTTGATTTTTTTTTTCTTTTTTTTCTCTTTTTCCATTCTTTCCTTCATTTTTTAAATGTTATTAATAATATAGCCTGACAAAACATTACTGAGATATGTGATTTTTGTCTGTGTCATGCATTAATGGTACATGCTGATGCCAGTCAATTTAGCATTTGTTGAAATCGCATTGCAAGAAGGAAAATTTGCATTATATGATTCCAGTAAAGAGACACACGCACAGATCTCCTAGGCCCAAAATGAGAAAGTGATACCTTTGTATATAGATGAAAAAAATCTGTAAATACATTTATAGCAGAGGATTTACCCTGGAATCTGACCACAAACCACTGCAGATTGTTTCATAAACCACCATAAAGGGTACCACTAAGGCTATTGTATATAAACTTGTCAAAAAAATACACACAGTCCATGTGTTGTCCAGAGCTTTTCTCAAGGAATATTTGGCCACAGGATCTGGACTTTGTCAGTAGTTTCATACTTGACAATGGCAGAGACGACATGCATGACTTTATCTACCACAATGAAAATTACTTAGAATTTTGGTTGCATAAGCATATATACTAGTGACAGCATGGCCAAATCAGAAGAGAAAAGTTCATTATCAGTTCAGGTTTGTTAGCCTTAATAATGAAATTCATGAGTCAAAATGAATGATGCACAGATTTAACTGAGTGATTATGCCAAATCAACTCCCTTAAGCTTACTTGGATTTTGTTAAAGGTATTGCAGTTCTCTGATTTTTGAAGCACTAATCACAGGGTCTATTATTTAGTTGACAAACCCATTAATAGACCTCTTCAAATGCTCATTGTTCAACATATACTTAAATGCATAAGTATCTTGTAATGTAATAAATACTTTTATTGTATATGAGTATAATCTGAATATCATATGTATGTATAATTGTTACTGGCTGTTAATTTATATTGCTGAATATTATAGCTTTTCTCACTGGGCTTCTGTTGAAAAGGGGCTTTTGACTAAACCCAGTCAGACAAAACCCAGTAAATAAAAGCAAAATAAAATAAAGAAATCTAAAACATGGAAATGGTTTAAGATTTTGATCTGATGGCTCTATCAAACTGAACTTATGGTTAGAAAATTTCAAAACTGTAACATGCATAATGGTAGTAAAGCTAAGACCTCTGTGACAGCATTGTATCTGTGATGTTTTTATCTCTAATAGTGATGCAGGCTGCTAGCCAAACATTTTTCACATAATCTCAGAGAACTGCAAACTTCAACAGATTGCTTCTTTAACAAGGTGTCAAGTTCTTCCAGCAAAAGTGACAAAGTAGTCCCCAAAGCTCCTGGGCATCCCTCAAAAGGCTATTTCACCCAGGCCATACTGCAACACCATCCCCTTTCTACTTCTATTACTGCCAATTACTGCATTACACCCATTTCAAATCCAACTTCATCCAAACTACCCTATCCATGACTGATACTTATTATAATTTTCCTTTGCCATTTCTCACTCTGCTTGAAAACATCCAGACACTTACCCTTCACACTTTTCCTGGCATTAGTCTAAGAATGTTTCTAACATTCTGACAACCTTCCTACCAATTTTCTAAAAATTGCTACAGAAGTATTAGCCTTTCTAGTCTCCATTCTGACCATATGGTAAATTACTGTCCTTCCATTTGTAAAAAAATCTTTCGTAGTTCCCCTTCATAAAGGCAATACATCGCCTATGTTTACTAACAGTATACCCATTACAGTTCTGTCACCTCTTATAGGTTCATAGGTTTATAGATTTAAATTAGGCTAATGACAACCAGGGTCTTTATAAGCCTAGCTGTGTAACCCAACCCAGTTTTGTCCCAGAGGGCCTTGGATGCCTATATGGTGGGGTATGTTAGTAAGGAGATAGCTAAGGGTTACATGTGGGTAAGTTAGTTGAGTATTAATTTACTAACTGTCAACCTATGTCTGTTAGAGAAATGGAGGCCATACCAGGGGTGATTTCCTATACTATGATTAAGGTTGTGTTTGAAGAGGGGCAAGGATGAACTGTAGATGGGGAGTTTACTCCATAGTGCAGGGAACTTTTGAGACACATATTGGTCTCACCAGCAGGTTCTATTTATATTATAGGCAAATATCAGGTCCTTAACTCTAATGTTTCTGGTGCCATTTGTTTTTGTGGATGTGCAAAAGATCCATTAGGATCTGAGAATGCCTTATATAACAGGCATAGACAGACTCTCAGTAACCTGTAGGAGACTGGGTGCAGAGATAGGGCCTTATGCTGATATGTGTAGGACTGGATATTCATACTCTTGATTCTCCTGGTAAGAAACCTTTGAGGGCATTCCATCTGTTGCAAGTGCCTGGAAAGGTGCCTGCCAAATGGAGTATAGTACTCAATGATGGGTCTGATAAGGGCTGAGTGAAATGATAGTTTAACTACCTTGGACATGAATGCCATACTCGTGTATGGATTGGGCAACATCCAATGATTTTCTTACTTACTTGACTATGTGTTAGTCAAAGACCAGATTACTGTCTAGATACGCTTCCAGATGCATAACTACCAGGTCAACTCTTAAGGGTGTTTTAATTAGCTTGGATGGATTATTTCCCAAAGGGTACTACAATGCATTTCTTAATGTAGAGATTTAATCTGTGGCTTTCGCACCAGTCATTTGTTTGTGTTAGACACTCTTATAGGCTGCTGCTGTCATGGAGGGAATCTATGATAGTTCCCAATTTACAGTCATCTGCACCAAAGGACTTTGACATTAGCCTTGACTTCTAAGAAGTAGATGCCAAACAAGAGTAGGCCTAATGTGTAGCCCTTCAGTACTTTGCTGGTGGCTAGCCACTTGGTGGAGGTGGCTTCACCAATCCTGACTTCTTGGGTCATATCTGTGAGCCAACCAGGAATCTAATGAGTTATGTAGGGATTTATGCCTAGTTCTTAGAGTTTGTCAGTAACACTTGTGTGAGGTATTATATCAAACACCTTGGCCAGGCAGGGTAGAAAGTATGCACTGTGTTCCCCTCATCTATAGCCTTACTAACACCTGAGTGAGGTATTATATCAAACACCTTGGCCAGACAGAGTAGAAGGTATGCACTGTTTTCCCCTCATCTATAGCCTTAGTGACCCTCTCAAAGAAGTCTGCCAGTTTGAAACTTTCCCTTAAAGTCACACTGGAATAGGTCCACTGTCTTTAGGTTACCAATATCCTTGTTGATCATTTCCATGATAATCAGTTCCATGGTTTTGGATATTAGACTTGCCAGACTGATGAGTCTGTAATTCTGGGGTCAGTTGATCGTCCATCCTCATAAAGAGGGATGACCATGGTCATTGCAGCACTCAATTCACCTTGCACATAATCTGTCTTTGAGCCTGTAGTTGAAGAGTTCCTCACATGGTTCTACTAGGTTATGTTTTATGTTATTTAGAAAGCAACCAGGGATATTGTATGGGCCTACTGAAATAGTGGTGTTGGTCTTAGCACCACCAGGACCTGCCTCCTGTTAATAGTGGGGGGAATATGTTACAAGGCATTCCACTGGGGGTAGCGAGGTGTGAAGTTACAGCTAAATTTTGTCAGCCAGTACATTCACTATCTGACTGTGGTCAGTGAAGGTCGTGCCATTTACAACAAATTCTTCACACTGCTCAGTGTTATCTTTAAGGTTCATGACTTAGCTGAAGAAGGTCTTGTGATGGTTCTAAGCCTGGGAGAGTATTATGGCCTCATATTTGGCCTTATTGGACTTTATTAGACCTCTTAGATTCTTATTTAGTTGAATCAGAGAGCCGTTGTCATTATGACAGTTGCTTTTTCAGATTTGTTATATACATTGTTAATATAAGGATTCCATTAGTGGGGAGGTTTGTTTCTGATGTTGTATTTGAGTTTGCAGTTGGTAGGTTTACATCTTTGCATAGGCCTTCTGAGAATAATGCTGCATAAGTAGCTGTGTCCTCAGGATTTGGGGGAGCTATGAATTTTGACATACTATCCCTAGATCAGATATAGTTTGCTTTATAAAATTCTTAACTGTTGTAGGTTTAGTTGTTTTTTTCTGGGTCTGTATTATATGAACGAAAGTTCATATAAGCGAATACTCTAATGAGCAAAACTCCCGGACATTGAGGTGCGTGTTGTAGGATTGCAGTACAGTGAAGACTGGAGTGTTTGCCCTTTCCTCACTGTAGTGTGATCTTGGAGTTGAAATATATATTTAGCTGGGGGTTCGATGTCCGGGATTTTCACTCATTGAGCATTCGCTTATATGAACTTTCGTTTATATAATATAGACCCTTTTTTATGGGTTAAATTTTATTTCAAAGTAAACAACTTTATGGTCCAAACATCACCACTGAGGACATGACACAGGGGAGGGTGCAATGCTCTCCCATGTTGAAGAGTACTAGGTCAGTATGCTTGATCCTCTGGTTGGTGTACACACTATCTGGTCCAGGGTTTTTGTGTTGATAAAGTCCATGAAACATTTTGCTTGTGAGTTATTGGCAGTGTACATTTCCTCATCTATACATTGGTAGTTAAAGTCTCCCATGCATGGGGTATTTGGTTGGATGATGAGCACCTGTAGTAGGCCTAAATAAGAGCTGTGAGCTTCATGGGTTATAGAGAGTGACCTGTAGCTGGCTAGCCTTTGTCTATGGAGACTTGGACATGGATGAATTCAAGGGGATCATCTTATTTAACCAAGCTGGAGTTGTATTTGTTGCTAATGAAGATTGAGATGTCACCTCATTTAGCCTCTGTCTGTGCTGCTGTTGGTCTAAATGTGTGGAAGGCATTGTAGCCTTGCACTGGTGGAGTACTTTCTGGGGCTTTAAACCGCATCTCTATAACAGCACAGATGTCCACATTCTCAAGATTTAGGCGAAATAGTAGGGTGTGGAGTTTCTTGTTTAGGCTCCTAGCATTGAGCAGTGACACCTTATGGTTGCTTTGAGGTTTTTTTTTAATGTTATATTGATAGTTATGTCATTTTGACATTGCCTGAAAAAGGATCTAATTCAGAAGATAAAAATGTTAGCCAATATCCAAAGGACCAGGCTGACAGGTACAGATCATACTTAGCAAAACAATATGGTCCATTAACGATGTTCTCCCATGCTGATAGATATTGGATCTCCCAGGAGTGACACCAGAAGTTAAGCCAATATTAAAATCAATCATGTTCTGTTCATACTGTGGCATCATCTTTGGTGAAGGTAGAATGCTGCTTACTGAAAGGCACATACCTGTCTGTGACACATATTCAAAGAGATCCATAACGTATTTTTTCATATAGTCCAGTGAGGTACATCTCAAGCCCACAACTGACTATGATAGACTCATATTGTTACCTGTGGTGCAGTAACTTGAGTGCTTGCATGATATTGCAGATCCCAGCCCAAATAGGACTCTAATCATTATCTTCTCTTTGTCCAGCCCGGTGATAGCAGTATCTGTGTGCCGTACAATAGAATCCTCTAGGGCAAGAGTAGTGAACCTGTCTTCCTCAGCATCAATAATTCATCTCATTCTTGGTTCCACAGCTAATTTTCCAATCCCCTACAGGCAGTCAAATGACAAGATCCATCACAATTACATTCTCTGCTGGTGTTCCATAATGCTCTACTCTAGACCCCACTGTAGTTGTCATTTTCATAAATAAACTTCACACTGCCACCAAATTGCCACTTGTGTACAATATTTTGAGGATTCAGTCTTTATCTGCTCTACATCTTCCCTATCTAAACTTGACAAGATCACCCAATATTCTTGTCTGTGATCAAAAATGGTTTGAAATTGAGTTTGCCATTTCAGTAAAGCTTGTTTCTTTGGAGAAGGGTGACAAGCGGCAACCATACATAAACATAACTCATCCACTCTATTTTGCTCCTTTGCAATAGTTAACATCACACTATCTATGTCTGACACATTTGCCAATCAAGCATTTAAAATGCTGATGTCAAGCCTCAACACTTTTCTGTGTTCTTGGCAGGCACAGGTCATTCAAAACTGAGATGCTCCAAAAGCAGACTGGAAATAGTGGCGTAAATTTAAATTGAGCTGTGTGTCGAGTACTAAAGTTACATGACTTACCCAGGATGTACCACTCTGTGCAGTAACAAAGAAGCTGCTCACTTTCGGTGGGGAAATTCTTTTTTACTTCCTAAAATGTTGTAATAACATCATCTTCATTAAGAAAAGCTAAGACAGCCAATTGTTTGACAGCAAGCTGAAACCTAATGTTTGAATTGTACAAGCTACCCAATCCCATGCTCTGAGCTTTCCTCCACAAATTACGGCCAAAGTGGAAAAAATATCCCTTTGATATAACATCCTGAAAGTTTGCTTTGATACTCGCGGCAATTTCAAAATTACACAGTATGCATCTAAGCTGATATTTAAGATCTTCCGTAGACATTAAATTAAACAGACCACTCCAAATAAAATGATATGATCTCAATGATTTTTTTGCTATTATACGATACACCAGTGGTACACTTTTACTATATGCTCCACATTTCATGAAAGCATGCATTGTGTACAATTATCTAACATCACTATTTTTGACAAAATATATCCCATCCATAAACCATATGGTTGCAGGCGATAGATCTATTAAATTTTGCTTTGTGGTAAGGAGCACTACAATGTTGTCTGTGCTTGAATCGCTTAAGGTTTTCTTCATGAAAACTCCACCTTTTAAAGGGAAGTTAGTCATAGCAATATCTAGTAAACTAGTGGTCCTAACTGCTTGTCTGCCCCTACATTTTAAGCGGGCTCTGCTAACCTGTAGAAGCATTGCTTTTCTGCTTGGCATAGCTGGAGCAAATCAAGTGAAGTAGATGCTAATGCATCATCTACTATAATACATGCATAATCCCTAGAAACAGTAGCACATTGTTCTAAATTATTGCACAAAGTATACCTTCCAATTTCGCACGGGTCTCCTGGATGATTGTGCTCTACGGTCTTTATCAACTCATGTGATGGCTATACCTCTACAATGTCCAGTAAGTTTCCACTTGCAGCACCAGTATTTCTGGGCTTTGCTGCTTTTCTCTAGATAAAAGACAAATCCTTCTATAGGGAGGAGTTCTTTACCCCTGATAGATTTTACAGTTTCATACACTTTTCCAACCAGTCCTGGCTGGGAATGTACCATATGTGCTATGATTATATTGTTGTGCGATGTGCAAACTATTCACAGGCCTTCCAATATTTAAGGTGCACTGACAGTGCTGTTCTCTCACCTGTATGTCGAAGTATTGTGTTTCATGCGAAAAAAAATATGACTGAGATATGAGCAGAAAACCCCTGCAGTGCCATTTATTTCACATTACAAATACCCCAGTGCTTTTCATAAGAAACGTTCTTAAGATAGTTAACCTTACTTATAAAATGCACAATGAATTTCACAGTGTCTATAAATATGTACACACCTACTTGCACAAACACAGACACACACGAGCATGCCCACACGTGTATATGTATCTATATACACACACACACACACACACACACACACACACACACACACACACGTGTGTGTGTGTGTGTGTGTGTGTGTGTGTGTGTGTGTGTGTGTGTATGTTTGTGTGTCTGTGTAATGTGAAATAAATGGCACTGCAGGGGTTTTCTGCTCATATCTCAGTCATATTTTTTTTCGCACCAATACACATCCATCAGTCAGGTTAATTTTAAGGAGTTAAGAGATTCTATCATTACTTTCAACTGGATTGAGGTTCATACCTCTCAACTATCCAGATTTTTTCATCTTGTCCAGAAGTTTGCCTCATATTTTAGGTCTGTTTCTCATAAAATGTGTTTTTTTGGATTTTTGTGCCAAATCAGTGAGGAATGAATTCACTAAGGATAGGCATTTTAGTTTCAGACTTCATATCCTTCATTAAATGCATGGGAACACAAGCTATTTTGATGTAACAACTTCATAAGTTTCGGACAGCAATATTTAAACTTTATACCTATTTTTGGTGCTTTGTCCACCCATTAGTTTTGGCTTTGCCCAGAATTGTCATGCTAAGAGGTTGAAAGGTGTGTTCAGGTTTCTTCCTCATTAAATGATGCATACATTGCACAACTCTAATGAATATGCGTGGTGCATTTAATAAAAGAATAAGGAGAAAAACAGTGTGTCCATACAGAAATGGTCTTCCTGTGTGGTGGAATAAATGCTTTGATGAATTTCTATAGAATTTAGGTTCATAGGTTCATAGGTTCATACTAGGCTATCTGCCCTGGGGCAATTATAAGCCTAGCCCGATTCTGTATGGCTTACGCCACCCCTTGATTTGAGTATACTGTGCCCTTTTTAAGGTTTACTTTACTGTGCCTCTGTCTAATAGTGACACGGGAGTAATCCCTGGGACAAACCTACGATCCCCCATCCACCTATCGAGATTCTTCTTGAAGAGATTCAGTGAGGTGCTCTGCACACATTAACTGGAATTCTATTCCAGAGTGAAGGGAGCCTCTGGGTTATGAACCTGTCCCTCCAGCAAGTTCTATTTATTTCTGTGCTGAGGTTCAAGTCCTTCGAGCGTGTGGCTCTAAGGGATTTAGATTTACTGAGGTGGAGCATGTCCATTAATTCTGGATTTGACATAGCTTTGTATGTCAGGCATAGATCGCCTCGAAGTAGAGCTGGAGTTTTTTAACCGAGCAACATATGGCATCTGTTTGAGACCCTTGATCCTCTTGGTGAGATACTTTTGGGGTCTTTCTAATTGCTGCAGGTGTCGGGTAAGGTACATCCCAAAAGGGGCATGTATTCTATGATGGGCCTGATGAGGGATGAATAAAGGGGCACGATTACTTCTCTTGATCTAGATGTGAAACCCTTCATGATGAGGTGGGCTATGTAGAAGGTCTTTCTAACCACTTTGGCAATCTGGTTTTCAAAGGAGAGATTGCTATCAACTTGGGTCCCCAGGTCCCTAATAACTTTCTCTGTACTTAATGGGTTTCCGCCTATGTGGTAATTTGTGAGCACATTGTTTTTGCCAAAGAGTATGAATATACATTTTTTGGCATTTAGCTTTAAACCATGGTGCTGGCACCAGTTATCTGTCTCTGTGAGACCTTTTTGAAGGATGTTTGTGTCAGCTGGAGAGTTGATTATGGTGCCAAGTTTGCAGTCATCTGGGAACTTGGTGAGCCATAGTCCTCCCACGTTTGCCTGTACCTCGGAAAAGTATATACCGAACAAGAGTGGTCCCAGGACAGAACCCTGTGGGATGCCACTTGTGACAGGTTTCGAGTCTGACATGGCTCCAGCAACTCTCACTCTGTGGGTTCTGTCTTCGAGCCAGTTTGCAACCCATCTTGTGACATAGGGGTTTATATTTAAGCTGGATAACTTATCTATGATGCCCGAGTGGGGTATTGTGTCAAATGCCTTTGCAAGGTCCAGATAGGCTGTGTGGCCTACCTTCCCTTCATCTATGGCTTTGGTGACTGTTTTGAAGAAGTCAACCAGGTTCAAAAGGCAGGATCTGCCCTTGACAAAGCCGAACTGGGTAGGATCTAGTGTCTGTAGGTCCCCAATGTCTTTGTTTATGAGCTCCATGATGATCCTCTCCATAGCCTTGCAGACTAAGCTAGTCAGGCTTATGGGGCGATAGTTTCCAGGGTCCGTACAGGCTCCACCTTTGTGGAGTGGGTCCACTGTTGCTGTACGCCATTCTGTGGGCACATATCCTGTAGTGAGGCTGAGATTGTATAGCTGTTTTATTTGAGGGATTAGTTCCTCTTGGAGTTCATGTAGGATGCAACCTGGGATGCCATCTGGTCCCATGGAAGCAGTGTTTTTTGCTTTGGAGAGGGCAGCCTTCACCTGAGCATCTGAGATGTTTTTGAGGCAGCCCTCTGCCGGGATAGATACTTGCTCTTTTGGGGGGGAGGGGGTGGAGAAGTTTGCACTGAACCTGTCTGCCAGGATATTGGCGATGTCTGTGGGTTCAGTGTATTTTTTGTCGTTTAGAATCAACTCAGAACAAGTCTGGGAGTTGCATCCCAGGTTTCTAACATAATTGTAAAAAGCCTTATGATTGTCTTTGGTGTCCTGTGCAATTTTTCTCTCGAAGCTGGCCTTGGAGGATTTTATGAGGGATCGTAACTTTTTGCTAGTACTGATCAGAGATGCCTTCCCTATTAGGGATTTTGCTCTATCATGTAGTAGCTTCCTCCTTCTGTTGTACAGTTTATTTATGGCAGGGGTCCACCAGACTGGACGCCTGCCTTTGCATGATTGGGTCTTGGTTTTGTTTGGGATAGCATGATCCATGCATTCCTGGAGATGTCCGTAGAATGCGTTTATATAGGATTCTGCAGTTTGGGCCGTAGTTTCCACTGGCCCTGGGGCCTTGAAGGATTCCACTTCGGTTTTGAGAAATGAGAAATTCGCTTTTGAGAAGTTTTTCACTGTGGTTTTCTGGGCTGGGGGTCGGGTTGGGATGTGGACATCCAGTGAAATTAATTTATGGTCTGATCTTACCAATGAGGGATATACTTCTGGTGTGGAGCATAGAGTCCCCATGTTGGTAATGATCAGGTCTAGTATGTTGTCCCCTCTTGTGGGAGTGGTGACTAGTTGTTCCATAGCATTTGAGTTTATAATTTCCAGGAACCTTTGGGCTAAGGTGCTGGGGCTTGAGTAGTGCTCCCAGTCAATGTTTGGGTAGTTGAAGTCACCCAATATAATGGTGTTTGGGGAGATCTTGATGTTCTCCAATGTTTTCTGGAAAGCCGAGTGGGATTCCTGACTTTGAGAGGGTGATCTGTAGGATGCTATAAACTGAAAAGCAGTCTTGCCCACTGTTAGTTGCACATGGATGGTCTCCGATACTTCGTGCAATGCCACTAACCTGGAGGTGTGGATATCCTTGATAAATATTGAAACTCCCCCTCCTTTTGTGGTTCGGTCCGGGTTTTGGGGCCGAAAAGCATGATATGAGGTATAGCCTTGTACTGCTGGGGTGCTCTCTGGAGCCTTGAACCAGGTTTCTGTCACTGCACAGATATCGATGTTCTCCATACTGAAGAGAGCTTCAAGTGCATGCATCTTGAGGTTAAGACTTCTGGCGTTTAGCAGCATTACCCTTAGTTTCTTGTTCCTTGTGCTGTCTATGGGGGTGGGTTTGACTTTTGAGCCTTGCCTAAAAAAGGCACTATGGGGGTGGCAAGAGCCTTTACCAATATCCAAAAGCCCAGTGGTGACAGGTGCAAGCCATCCCTAGCGAAGCAACGTGGCTTGCCGAACATGTCATCCCAGGCTGACAGACACTGGATGCCCTTTGAATGACACCAAAATTTTAGCCAATTGTTAAAATCGATCATTTTGTCTTTGTACTGTGGCATCATTCTAGGTGAGGGTAAGATGCTGCTCAAGGTCAGGATCATACCAGCCTGGGCTACATGATCAGAGAGCTCCTCTATGTCTCTTTTCATGTTGTCCAGGGAGGTATGTCTCAGGTCATTCACACCAGCATGTACAATGACTGAGTCATATTTGTATTTGCTTTGGAGTGACCTGAGTGCTTGCATTATGTGGCGGATCCTAGCACCCGACAGGCAGCTCACAGTGACCTTCTCTTTGTTCAGCCTGGTGAGTGGGACGTCAGTGTGTCTGACAATAGAGTCACCTATTACAAGAGTATCAGGTGTGTTATTCAGCCTTAAGGGCTGTGGCTGCTTGGCACACTGACTTTGTGAGTTATGTGTTGTGTGTGTTTTGTTTTGAGGTAGTGTTTGCTTGGATGTCTTCTTTGGAGGTGTCTGTTGCTTAGGTAGATTTTTATTTAGAGCCTCCGAGTATGTTTTTGTGTATTTATGTGTTTGGTTCGCTGATGTGGTGGGACTATGTGATACTGGAATTGTGTTGTGTGAAGTTAACTTCTCCTCCTGACTTATTAAAGGGAATTAAAGGGAAAATCTTCAATATTTATTGGAAGTACTCTTGAACTGCAAAACTGAGCTTTGAGTGGTGTCACTGGAAAGTAATAAGGGATAATTATTTGCTGTAAATCCCAATAGCCGTTAGGGTGACTCATTACTAATGATGATGATGAAAGCTGTACGTATGCTAATTGTGAACTGAGAACTGCTATAGTGTTTGGTCGTCTGATTTTCAGTTAATTCTCCTGGTTGTATATGGCACATCTTTAGTCACTATTTTTTCTTTCTCTTTTTTTTTTATTTATTTTTTATTTCTCAACAAGCTCTTCCATTTAGAAATTCAGTCATACTGACTCCGATGATCAGTGTAAGGTTATTGACAAGGATGAGGTTCATTATTTTCTAAATATAATAAAATCTTCCAGTATGGGATGTGATGACTTGTCCTGTTATATAATTGTTTAGATGAATGGCAGTCTCCTGGGTCTTTAAATGCTGTTTATCAACAAACAGTTGCTTATTTCTGTCATCTCTGAAAATTGGAAGCTATTTTATTTAGGCCCGTTCATAAAACCTAAGGACATCACTGTCTTATTATTTTGATACCTATCATAGGGGAGCACTTCAAATGCTGTTTGATCCAAGTAATCAAAGAATGCAAATACTACTCAGTTAATCTGAGTCTTAATCAGCATGATTATTTCAGTGGAAAATTCATCATATCAAGACTATAAACTGAGGTCTCATCTGTCTCTGTTGGTGGTAGCTCAGCTGGCCGTAAAAGATCCCATGATATGTATGAAAAAGATGCCCTGGACACATTTCTATAAATGCCACCTTGGGTCTCCCCTGAAAAGGGGGATACTAACCTAGTGGCACTAACCCAGTCAACAAATAAATAAAATAAATTCTTGCAGTATATTATGATTTAGTTACTGTGCAATGGATAATGAGCTTTTTGTTATAATTGTACATTTGGTGAATATCTAATCTGGATGCAGAAATTGCAAGTCTTGGAGGGAACTATGAAAGTTGAACTCTATATATGGTGTCCCCAAGTGCACTTTATTGGGTTCAGATGCATTTTTTCTTTCATTTTTTCCCTTATTTCTTATGGGAAATTTTGTTGGATTCTGAAATATACTAACAACTGTAAAACAGACTGTGCAATATCTAGAACAGCAGATTTTGCTAAAATCTTTCCCCTTAACAGAACAAACAGCTGGACTGTGCAGTTGGGACTTAAATTCAATGTCAATAAATGTACAATTATATATATATATATATATTGGAATGCCAGGGATTGTAAATCCTGCATACCAAAATACTCAGATTATGCTGAAATATGTTTTTATATTGCACGTATAAAAGTAATAGTATTTGTGGATGGTTATACTTCCTTTGTTATTGTTAAACAAAAGTTACTGTTAAATTAAAGTCTTACAGACATCCTGTTTACAACTGTATACTATTTTGTTTAGAAATTTTTAATAAATTCAACCTATGGCTATATAAACAAAGCAAGAAGGATCTATATAACTTTAAAAACATATGCAGACCTTTTACTTTTTAATTTACTTTAAACAAAATAAATGGGATTCAAAAAACTAACATTCATTGTTTTACTATTCAATGGATTATTTTAACATTTAAGTAATGAACTGTTTTCTTAAATGATGTTTACCTGTAGTTGCCAGATTTATAAAAATAATTACAGCAGTGAAGGTATTGTCAAATTATGATCGGCCGTCTTTCGAAAGTAATTACTGTGTTTAGAGAAAATAAATCTTAAATGGAAGTTCTTAAATTCTTGACATAATCATAAATGCCGTTTTTTCTCCAAGTCTCTGTCAAGACAAAAATGTTTTCCACTAGTTAAAACACAGGCCATCAAACTACAGCATCAAAAATTTAATCTCCCGTCTAAGTCAATATACTTATTTTTCAGGTAGAATGCCTAGCAGAGTATACTTGCAGTCACCAAGAAGTCTGGTTTGAGAAAAAGAGCAATAATTTCTTTATAATTTCCCAGTAAATTATAAATGACACATTCTTGGACTACTTTGTCATGCATAAATTCTTGTTTAGTAATGGTTATATGCAGGTAGCCACATAACCTAAATGCACTAAAATTACATGAAGGAAAGTTACCCATTATTGACTTGGGACAATAGGTGCCTATAAATGTTGTTATGAGTTGGTTTATCTACTGGCCACTTGAGATAACTTCACTTTTCTGAATGGCCTTCAATCTTATGGAAGTTGATCTATTGAGAAGAACAGCAGATATAAGTCATTGCATTTAGATGTATCACTGTGGCATGCATTTATCCCGCATTTATAGCATCCTTGTGATACTTTAATTAAGGCAATGGTACCCCCTCATCTAGATTACTTTTCAACAGATTCTTGACTGTCTTATAATCATATAAGACAGATCTCATAACAGGTGAGGAAATAAATCTACTCATTCTCTTCCCACAATTCAGCACTGACCACATGAGATTATTTTTTCCATCAGGCTCTGATCTGATTCCCCAAAGCACTGTAACTGCACCACAGATTTTGTGATTTAACCCCCAGCCTTTTCAGTCTTAATGTCATGTTGTGTCTTGTGAACAAGATCTATGTTTTCTTATTAAATATTAGATGGATGTTGTTGCGTCTTTCGGCTTTTCCCGGTTAGGGGTCGCCACAGTGGAACTCCAGTCCGCTAATGATTGGTAGTCGATTTTTATGTGCCAATTTACCAGCCCTGACGCACAACCTTCAACGAAGGTATGCCTATTCATGCATATCCCCACGCAGAAGATGCTCTAGCTGAGAGTCGAACCGGACAGTGTCTTACTGTGAGGTGACAACGCTACCGGAGCACCACCACCGCGGGTATTAAATATTAGATGGATAATGGTACTAATCCATTCATCTTGATCAGTAGATGCGAACTCTGTGTACTACAGTCACTCCAATCTTACATATATAGCTTTTTCAGGGAATCTTTTCAAGCTTTCTTGCACACTGAAAAATTATGCTACACTATTCAAAAAAACCTTTTCCATGCTCTGTTCCCTATCCAGATTAACATTTATCGATAATACTTTTGTCTCTCCATGACTGCTGTATAGATTTGGAAGCATGTCATTATACATGAGTATTGTAACTCTGATTTTATCCTGAATGTACAGCGCCTTGTTTTGTCTTCAGTCCTCATGTCTCATATCTCCCATAAGTCAATAAATTTAACTGAAAAAAGTCCAGTCCGCAGGCCTTTTTTTCTGTCTGTTTTGGCTGTGTTTCACTGTCACGGCCATTTCCATTGCTTTCATTAAACTTAGGATTAGGATGTGGCATCTCATGGATAGGTATGCAAGGTATCATAGTCACCTTGATTTTTCTCAGTAAGATCAATGCCTTAGATGAGCTACTAGTTCAGCTCTTGACCTTCAGGATGCCTAAGCCACTTATCACAGTAGACACTATTAACTTAGTTTTGACCATCCTGGATATTTCTCAAATGAGGAGACATGCCATATTTGTGGTGTGGTGTACCATATGCATAGTGGAAATCACACTTGTAAACTTATGACGAGGAAAAGCACATATTATTCCTTGAAATCTTAGGGAGAAATTCTCTGTATGGAATAAGATTTCCAGGACCATCAAAAACAGCATAGATGAGAAATGGTACCCATGTCTTGTGTCTCCTCACAATTTCCCCAATAATATTCCATTAATTATATTGATTGTGGAAGTGCCATCGTGTAAGGCTTTAGCCCCTGTCCAAAACCAGTTTGGATATTGTGTAGAATGTTAAGGAACAGAGGAGTTAGTTTCTCTGTCACAATGTATGAAATCAATTTAGTGTCTGTTTACAACAAACAGCAAAGCCTGTCACTGTAACATTCTTCTGAGCTCAGGTCACTGTCACTGATGTCACATAAAGAGACATTTAGAAATTCCTTGGCTTCATATTTACACATAAGATGCAAACAACAACAATCTAATTGTTTAACTGCTTTATAGTGGAGTGTATCAAAGTTTAATTTTGAGATCAGATCTGCAAAGTGTCAGTGACTCAGAGATAAGAATAATTAGGAACAAAAAAGAAAGTGCCCGGTATGGGCAAGGGACAGGATAAAAGAATCTTCCCAGATAACAGCCATTAATAAATTGTTTTAGATGCCATTTGGATTCATGGTGTAAGTACACTGAATCACAGAAGGTTCATATTAGGCTTGTGTTCAGTAAGGTCATCTTTCTCTCTCTCTCTCTCTCTCTGTATATATAAATAAACAAACATATATATATATATATATATATATATATATCCTTTCCACCCTTAATCTCTCATATATCCAATACATCAGCAACAACTGTCTTTATTAAGAATTAATTTTGTTTGAAAAAAAAATACAGGTAGACTATTCCACCAAACAATGTTGTGAAATGTATTGCTCTACCTTCCTTACTCTTTTAAAGCTGAGTGGAAAGCAGTTATCAACAGAATGATATAAAAGCCTTTCTGGTCAATTCTTCTGTTAAGCATATCTTTAGATCCCACTTCACTTGCTAATTTCTGAAGAGTAGATGGCTGACTTAAACCACTGGGGTTCATCCAGCTACACTTTCATGTGGAGGGGTAAGCTCTCATATACAAATTCCATGGTTGCATAAACACAAAGAAGATAGAACTTTTCCCCAGAACAAAGGAATATTGATGTCTCACATTTGGAAAACTGTGCTAGCAGTCATTTTCTATAGGATAAAATGATTGAAAGGCCAATGCGTGAGGAACTGAAATAGTCAAATACATTGTCAAAAAGATAGGGCTACTAGAATTATATGCCCTTTAAATGCTGCCTTCACGTTTTTAGTACTCTTTCACAAACACTGCCTTCATATTTTTTTTTCTTAAATGTTAAACAAGTAACATACTCATACACTAGTTTCCATCCCAATTAATGTGATCTTAATTTTAATTATGCAGACATAATTACCTTCATCACTTGCTTGTGCTACAAACTATGTATGTAAGTAAATAGCTTCTCTCTGATGTGACTTATTAGGATTTCATCTGATCCATAGTTCCATATCACCTTCGTTATGACCTTATTCAAGTTTGAGGTTGGAGTCTGTTTCAGTTTTCACATGCGAAACATGAGTAATCAACTAAACTGGTCCTACAATATCTACTTGTACAATCACAGGAAATTCTCTCAGATTCTCACCACAGCTCATTCCATCTTTGAAACAGTGGCCACTTACAGGAGTAGGCAACCAAAACAAAGCTCATTATAATAAAGATATAGGTAAGTCAGCTGTCAGCACAGGATCTACTATGCAACTGGCAACACTGCTACAATATGGCCATCACAGCTATAATCATGGATGTCTGCTGACACACCTTGATAGGTGTCTCATCCCTGTTACATTTTGCATGGTCAGATGGCATCCAGTCTCCATTATGACAACCCTTGCCTGCATAGATTAAGTTTATTATGTATGGCTGCTGTGATCATGGTAAAGACATATGTATAGAAGGATGGGACCCAAAGACACAGCTGTAACATAAAGGTACATTTTCTGCCTCACTGATTGACTTACGCATATTGTTTGCTGCACATGTTCATATATATTAAATCTGAGGGTATATGCACTTATACACAAGTATGAAGTACTAGCATTACATTATTACAGATGATGCAGAATAGCTAGGTAGTTTAACTCAGCCCTCTACTTTTACCAGTCATAACTGTCACAGGCAACATATACAGGGCTATCCAGATGGCGATAAGTTTCATGCTGTACCTGAGTCACCTAACCCTGTGAATTAATGCTGTTCTTAGAATGCTGACACATTGTGCCAGAGCATCTGCAATACCAGTGTTCTAACTTCCTGGCAGCGATGCAATCTGCAGTAGCTGCTCTTTTCACCACATGGTAACAGCAGTAACTTAATGCCCTGGTGACTGTGTAGGTTGTCTTGAGCTCACGTCATCCACATCTTCTGCACGAGAGAGAAGAGAAATTATTAATCTGTTGTGGAATCCTACTGGCATTCCCTGAATGGACTGCCATCTGTCATTCTGACAGCACATCAGCAGATAGCAGAGATGTTGGCACTCACTGGCTAGACAGTCAACAGTTACTGACATCAGCAGTACCACAATAACTTCAACCTATACATGGAGCTGAACATCACATGTCAAGCTGTCCTCTGTTATGTCAGCATCTAGTGAAGTTTCCCTGGTAAATACCTGTTAACCCTGTTCACCACATGCATTGTTTTAAGTAACCATACCAAAAAATATAATACCAAGCAGTAAACCATAAAGTACACCTACTTCCTATGTCTATACATCAGGCAGGCATATGGATACACTATGCGGCTATAATTTCATGCACATCAGATACAGCAGTTGCCTTTTGTCTCATGCACCTAATGTTGATCTTGTACATACGTTGAATACTGATGCACCCGTACCACACCATCAAGGTTGTGATTACTGAAATTGTCACACCTAGAGATTATAGCATCATACAAATTGAAAGACATAAAGTTGTAAAATATCAAGACCTGGAGCATTAACTGGACCAATGTAGAATAAGGACACATACTCCCAGTAGAAGGAGGAGAAACTGGACAAATAAAAAAGAATCATTAAGCAAATTTAGAATTGTTACTAATATAAATAATACATTATGCACTACAGAAATATGCATTTCTGGCTGCACTGCATGTTCTGAGAAACATCAAAGGGTGAAGCAAAACTGATTTCATTTTCTTTAATAATGACCTGACATAGGAATGGCATCAATTCCCATAAATAAATACATAATAATAAAAAAAAAATATATATATATATATATATATATATATATATGTGTGTGTGTGTGTGTGTGTGTGTGTGTGTGTGTGTGTGTGTGTGTATATATATATATATATCTATATATATATATATATATATATATATATATATATATTTATATAAAACTAAAAAAATTGAAAAAAAATAAACTAGGTCAAAAGTGGACATAATGCAGTACATGTGTCATTGTCATATATGCATCTGGATTATGAAGTACAACTACATTATTGCCACCATGAGCTTGACCAGTTGATATTTTTACAAAAAAACCCCAATGAATGCCTTTTCTTCAATGGTTAGCATTTACATAACAATGACCCCACTCTGATGCAGTCTTTCTTGAGATAAATGGTTTGTGCCTTCATCTCATCTTGGTCCTGTTCTTCATGACATTGACTTTGCACTTGCATTCCATAGACTGCAATGTTGGCCACCCATATTATTTATATTCCTCATGGCCTCTGACCAGAGGCTGTCATTCTGATTGATCCTGTAGCCCTTGCTTTTCAGAAATACACTATCTCTGATAGGGATTGTATCCGGACTTTATTCTTGTTCTTTGTGAAATCATACAGTGTTACTCTAATTGCATTATAACTGTATGTAAAAAATACATAATCAGTTGTTGCACATTAAGGTCAGTGTTATAGATCTGATCAGGTATAGTTCTATGCACGGTAGACGTTATTAAACAATGTGGTATGTAGCCCTTAATCTATGAAGTCATGCAGTGGTGCTGCAGTACACCAGAACTGCTGGATCATGTATATAAACTTCCATAGACAATGCAGGCATAATGCAGCTTGTTCACTCCATGATGGGCTGAACTGCAGTCTCTGTAATGGAAGTCTAGTGGCTTAACTTCTGCGATACAAAACAGTGATGCAATGGCATAATGCAGCGCTTTCATTGTATGGTGCTGACACAGTATGGCTTACATTTGTACTATCCTGATGGCACATTACAATGAGACACGGATACACAGCAACGTGTGCAATACATTCATTGAGTCACTTTTCCATCATTACAGACACTAGATGAAACCAGTGTTGATGCATCATCTATGATAATATATTACCCACTATAATCCATATAATGTTGACAGATTAGTGAGCTGTGCCCATGACACTGGCATGGAGTATTTTAGAGCATGCTTTTATCACTGCAACAAACCTGAGTAATGGCTAAGGTACCTAATTACTTGTTTTATGACTGAAATGCCACATGCAAATGCCCATGATGCTATTTTATATACCTATTGTCAGGAAAACCAAATTGGTGTATCTATTTTTATATTTATGCTTTTTGTCTCAATTGCTGTTGGCCATAAAGACTCCCCATTTGGACTACATCTCTCTTATCAGCACCAGATAGACTTCTAAGGAGCCATAACTTAGCACTGAAATGTGCTTGTGTCCACTAGTCAAAGATAGCTCATCTAGTGTGAGTCAGTGCTTTAACTGTCTGCACTATGGGGCTAGCAGTATGTTGCCTAATTTTAAGGCAAATAAGCAGGAAGATTTTTATAACAAAGAATAGCAGCACCTAGGTATGAAAACAGAATTGCAGCAGATAGTAAAGACAACCACAAGGCCTTCTATAGTTATGTAAAGAATCTCCATGGCAATGCACAGATTTGCTCTGAGCTACTGCAGAATGGTACCTCCTATACCGAGCCAACATATATTGCCAGTATACTGGCTGACTTATTCATTGCCAACTTTACACCCCCCAAGGACCGATCACAATACCAGTAGATTGCCAGGCACCCAGTATTACTGCTGCACAGATTAAAACAGCACGGTCCAAGGCAAAGAATACAGCTTCTTTGGGACCTGACAATATCCCTGGTTGTGTTCTACATGAACTACAGAGTGAACTAGCACCTCACTTGTGTGCCCTGTTCAATCACAGCCTCACCTCAGGCTTTGTCCCTGCCAAATGGTGAACTGATACAGTCAACCCTCTCCACAAAGGAGGAGTGACTACAGACCCTGGGAACTATCATCCCATTAGCGTGACGAGTCTGATATGCAAAGCTATGGAGCGCATCATCATGGACCTAATAAACAAGAATATAGAGAATCTCCAAACTCTGGATCCCACACAGTTTGGTTTTGTGAAGGGTAGATCATACCTGCTCAACTTGGACAACTTCTTTGCGTTAGTCACCAGAGCTTTGGATGAAGGCAAGGTGGTTCATACAGCCTACCTTGATCTGACCAAGGCTTTTGATACCATTCCGCACTCAGGAATCATAGAAAAAAATCACTAAGCTTGGCATCAACCCCTATATCACTAGGTGAGTTGCAAACTGGCTCACAGATAGAACCCACAGTGTGAAAGTAGCTGACTCCAAGTCAGACTGCCTATTAGTCACGAGTGGAGTCCCACAGGGTTCGGTCCTGGATCGTCTCCTGTTTGGTATCTACTTCTCTGAAGTCCAGGCCAAAATGGAGGGACTCTGGCTGACAAAGTTCACAGACGATTGCAAGTTGGGAGCTATCATTAACTCCCCAAGTGATGTTGATATCCTGCAGAATGGCACTGTGACCAATGACTGGTGTCAGAATCATGGCCTTAAGCTCACTGTCAAAAAATGTGTCATCATCTCCTTTGGGAAAAAAACGGTTCTCATGAATTACCACATTGATGGTGATCCACTGAACACAGAAGACGTTATAAGAGATCTGGGAACACAGGTTGAAAGCAACCTCTCTTTTGATCACCACATTGCCACTGTGGTCAGAAAGTCCTTCTATGTGGCACATCTAATTACTAAGGGTTTTGCATCCAGGAAGAAAGAGGTCATTGTCTCCCTCTACTCTTTCCTCATTAGGCCAGTCATCGAGTACAATGCCCCATTTGGTATGTACCTCACTATACCCCTGCAACAACTGGAGAGGCTGCAAAAGTACCTCACAAAGAGGATCCTATGCCTTAAACACTTGTCCTATATAGACAGACTCAAAAAACTCCAACTATTCTCTGTCTCATATCGCCTAGTTAGAGGCGATCTCAGCTTGACTTACAAAGCCATGTCTGACCCAGCTCTGTTAGAAATGCTACATCTAAAGAAATCCCAATCACTCTGCACCATATGCTCCAGAGACCTCAACCTCATTGCCACAATTAACAGAACATGCTGGAGGGACAGGTTCATAACCCAGAGACTGCCCATGCTATGGAGCAGACTTCCCATACATGTCAAGCTGAGCACCTCCCTGACCCTCTTTAAGAGCAATCTTGATGAGTGGATGGGAAACAGAAAATTCATCCTGGGGATAACACCAGTGGCTCTACTCGACAGAGGCACTAGGAACTAAGGTCAGGTGGCACTATGCCAGGGTAATCCTATGGCTAGGCTTGTAAAGGCCCCAGAGCCATTAGCCTAGTACACACCTATGAACCTATGAACACCACTTGTGCATTACTAGGTCTTGTCTACTCCCAAGATACTGTAACCTCTGGGAGAGATTTCTAAATTATTATTTTTTTATTGAATTTGTTAACTGGGTAGGGGGACTTATCAAAAGACCTTTCTCAGCAATAACCCAGGCCCTTAGGCAATAACAACATCTACATTACTTATACAACAATTTTTGTAACATAAAATATATACAGGTACATAAAATATAAAAAATATATATACAGATATTTGTAAAATAAAATTATTATATTCAAATATTTTATTTTACATTTCTTTGTAAAGGAGGTTCAAATGAGATGCTGCCCTTCTCAATACATGATATTTTAAAGGAGATGAACATTCCTAAATCTTATTTAATTATACTTAGACAACTAAAGGATCTTTCTATAAGTTTCTTTAGTGATGTTAGAATCAAGGATGAAGATTTAACCATTTGTTCTAATTTATGGCAAACTCTTATACAAGATTCCAAATATATAACCTCTACATATAAATTGGTAAAAGAATTAAAATATCAAAATCAAATACTGTTATCAAAATACTGGAGGGAATAAATACCATTGATAGAAGATAATAAAATACTAAAAGCAATTAACTTAACTATAAAATCAATATCTCTTCAGAAGTTATTATTTACCCAATTGATGATTCTTAATAATGCTTATTATACTCGTCTTAGCTTGCATAAATTCAATTCTAAAAATTCGCCTAAATGCCCACACTGTAATGATCAAGTGGCTGACCTCTTACACATATTCTGGAGCTGTAAATGCATATATAAACTTTGGAATTCCCTAAAAATTCAATTACAAAAGATGGGTTATCAACACTCTACACTTTCTTGGGAATTTATGATCCTACATATCCCTCCGAATAATTTGGATAAATCCCAAATAATTATACTTATAAATATTTTCTTGTTAATGAAACTTTATATAGCTACAAATTGGTTGAATCCATCCCAAACTTCATGGGATAACTTTAAAGATTTAGCGATAAAACATATTTTAGCTCACAAATTATTAATTAAGGATCATAGGAAAAAAATAAATAATCCGAAAATATGGGAGAAAATTTTCAATATTCTGTTGGCTTAATGTTCAAAATCCACTTTAACCCCTGGACATATATGTGTATATTTGTGTTCAGCATTAATTATTTAGTATATTGACAAATGATTTTTTTTTTAATATTCCTGTCAGAAGTTCTTATCTTTTTATATTGACCTTGTTTAATTGATGGAAGCATTCATGTATATAGTGTATATATCTTGTAGTATTGTTTTTTTATAAGTTTCATTTGGGCTTTGTTTGTTTTCTTGGTTTTCTGTAATATTGTATGATAACTCAGAAAAAATAATAAAGATTGATTATGGAAAAAAAAATGAGATGTTGCCCATTGTTCACAGTAGGAACAGGGAAAAAGGCTCTAAACACTAAGCAGTGATGATATCAGAGAAATATACAAAACAATGGACGAAGGCAAAATCATACACACCACATACATAGACCAGGCCAACAATTTTCACACATTCCCCCACTGAGGCATGGTAGAAAAGCTAAATAAATTGGGAAAAACTTCAGTGTTACTCAGTTTGAGTCACCCATTGGATTGATAACTAGCTCACATATAAGATGCAGAAAATCAGAATAGGGGAAGCTACCTTCACAAAGAGACCAGTCACTAGTGGAGTCCCCCAAAGTTGGACCTCTCCTGCTTCTCATTTACTTCTCTTAAGTAAAAGTCAGTAGCAAAAGTCTCTTTTGTATAGGCACGTCAACTTTAAGCTATCATCTAATATCATTCCTAGTAGTTTTGTATAAGAAGTGACTTTTATAATAATTAGAGTATGCTGATGTTAGGTTTTTTCATGAGAGAGTGATTTGGGGAAGAATAACACAGAGGCATCAAGTCTGAGGTTCTGTGACGTAATGGCACCAAGCATGACTTTGATGTGTATGACTCAGGATTGACTATGACATCTGTATTGTGAGACCCAGTAAAGGAGAATGAATGTTGGGCAGCTCAAAGTTGTCAACCATCTTGGTGAGGACCTTATAATCTGTAGGCTAGGAATATGTGTTTGGCTCTTCCAAGTCTTAGCTTCCATAGTATGTCTGCAGGAACACATACATTTAGAGAAAGACATATTGACCCTCACATCAGCAAGTGTGCATGGTTTCCACTAGGGGAATGGGTTAGGGTCAAAATTAAAAATAAAAAAAGAACTCCAAGGTGCCTGGATAATGGCTATGTGGCAAGTGGCTTCCATCCCAGTCACAAGGAATGAATAGTATGCATGGTGGCAATAGTGGCTGGTAAGTCACCATGCATGAAGGAGAGTAAAAATATATAAAAGGACTATTAGTCATTGGATAAGATGCAGAGAACAACTCCCCACTCTGCACGTAACAAGTAGGACAGCAGAGATGAAGCCCATCCTGTAGCAATTATACTTGTCAATGTATTATGCCACGTAGTCTATGAATGAAAATAATGTATATTATGATCAATAAGTTGACAAGGAGTTTGATGTATGCAGCAGAAGCACCAGTTAAAAAGATGTTTTGATTAATATTTTAATACAGATGTTTGACAACAGTTCAAAGCAAATGATGGGGTGTGGGGTGTAATATAATAAGCACTAATCAGTTTCACAGTACAGGACGAGTAAAAAAAAAAAAACTAGACATTTTAAAAACATTGTAGATGAATGCTGGTACGTTATGTGTTTGACTCAATGGGATGCATGGCAGAAAAGGACCAAGTTGCTAACATGCTGATAACTGGCATAAGGAGATCTTTTTTTAGACCAAGTCAGAGTACCAGACACATCATATAAGCTAAAGAGTTCTGTTTTTTTTTTTTTTTTAATTTCTCCAAGTCTTTCGGGTTTGTAAAACCATGACGGGAATGGACCACATTCTCAAGTCAAAGCATGATTAAAGTTCATGAAATTAGCATAGGTTCAATCTTTGATGTTAGCCAGAAGTGCTCTTTGCAGCACCTGTAATGTGCCCAGTAATGAGTCCTGTAATTTCTATGGAGTTACATGTATCAGTAAAATATTGAAGTACAACTGTAAATTCTGTTTTATAAGACTCATTGCTCCTACTACAGTTGGAACTGTCTGGGTATCCTTCTTCCATATTGCCCTAATTTCTGCCTGCAAATCCTGGTATTTTATGACTTCATGTCTCTTTGTACATACGGCACTGTAGTAACTGTGTATACCAATTTCAATGATCAATGCCACTTTTGTCTTCTTTTCCTGGACTACTATATCTGGTTTTCCAGCATCTATTTTTTGAACTGTTGGTAATGGGTGATCCCTTGTGACATAATCTTCATTGTTTTATAATGCTTTGTGGCTCAAGTTTCCAGTGTTTTTCAGCTATGTCAATACTATAATGTTTCCACAATCCCCAGTACAACAGATTTGCCACATTATTATGCCTTTCAATATACAGTCCTTGCACCATTAGTATATCACAACCAGCAACAAGATGTGCAACTGTTTCCAATTCTGTTTTACAAAACCTTCATTTCACTGTTTCTCCCACATGTTCGATGAACTTTCTAAACCAATGTGCATGTGGTCCACTGTCTTGGGCTGTGAATATTAACCTTTCATCTTTTGGTTTAAATTCACATCTCCTTAACCATTCCTGCATTCGCTTCTAATCAACATGAGGTTGTTCCAGGAGTTTTCTATACTTGCAACTGTATTCATGCATTTTCCACATTTCTTTCCTTCGCAACACATCCTGCACTTTATATTCTTTCTTTTTTTAGCACTTTTCAGTTGCTGACTGATTTATATTTACTTCTGGTTTGATTTCCATTCGCCAGAAACTTTAATGATTAGCACTTCCGTCCATTCAAAAATAATTGGACTTCATCAGATAACAGTTCTTCAAGTCATTCAGTCTTTTATAACAAACAAACCTCCCTAGTAATTAGTTAAATCAGACAATTACAAACTAGTCAATCCTGCATTAAAGTGACAGTTACAAAAATTCCTTAAAATTTCACTGTGACCTTACCTAAAGGTTTTTCTATAAAACCTTGTATTTTTCATACTAAAATTCACTTTTTGATAAAACATGAATTTACCTTCCACAATAACCATATTGTCACTACTCAAAAAGGAAATTAAAATGATATATGAATCATATGAAACATATAATGCACAAAAATGAATACACAAAAAATATTCAAAAGATGTTGAAATAAATGAAATGGGGCATGCTTTGACTTGATAAAGTCTCCAAATGGTTGGAGACGAAAGCGCTTGATTCACTGGATGTATCTGATTCATTTTTATTTTTATTTGTTAAATTAAAGTTCTTTCTGTAAGCACTTCTTAGTTGCTTATTTGAAATTTTTTATCTTTCTTCATCTTGTTGCAACCGAGGCCAATTTTTGGATTGTGAAATATTATTGAATGATAAGCAGATTAGAACAAAAGTGAGTGTTACACCTAGTATTGTGTATCGAAAGGGTTCTAATTTTAAATATATTTTTGAGAATATGAACGATAAGGAGAAAAAAAAGTAATTCAGGGGCAATGTTTAGATGTGTTTTTTGCCCCTATTGTATTAAAATAAAAATAGGGAATACATTCATAGTAAATGGGGAAGTTTTTTCAGTTGAAAAATAAGTATGATTGTAATTCAAGATTTGTGGTTTATCTGGCTACTTGCAAATGCTGTCTCGGGTTCTATGTTGGTAAGACAGAATGTAGACTCAGAGACAGAATTTATGAACATGGATATAATATTAAGAAAAGTAAGGATACTAGCTCATTGGCAAAGCATATTAGTGAATGCCCAAGTCACTCAGTCAAATACATGATGATAGCCCAGATTCAGTCTGATCCAAGGGGTGGACGCATAGGCCTTCAATTGGAAAGGAAGGAGTTGCTTTGGCAATTCAGATTGAATGCATGTTCATGGCCAGGACTGAATGAGCTTAGTTCTATTTACTGTCTGCTGAAATTGAGGGCCTTAGAAAGATTGAATTATAAGGCTTCGTTTAATTTTATTTCAACATCTTTTGATTATTTTTTGTGTATTAATTTTTGTGCATTATATGTTTCATATGATTCATATGTAATTTCAATTTCTTTTTTTGAGTAGTGACAATATGGTTATTGTTGAGTGTAAATTCATGTTTTATCAAAAAGTGAATATTAATATGAAAAAATACATGTTTTTTGGGCAAGATCACAGTGAAATTTTAAGATATTTTTGTATCTGTCACTTTAATATAGGATTGACTAGTTTGTACTTGGCTGATTTAATTAATTACTAGGGAGGTTTGTTTTTTTATAAAAGACTGAATGACTTGAAGAACTGTTATCTGATGAAGTCCAATTATTTCTGAACGGGCAAAAGCACTAATCATTAAAGTTTCTGATGAGCTACCACGCTCAACTTTGGAGTTTTGTCTTTTCCAGTTTGTGTCTTGTGTTTCTTGTGGTGATTTCCATTCCTGCCTGATGCCAATATGCTTCTGGTAAATTCATGTTTCCAATCCTTCAGTACATTTGGGTCTTGTGAAGTCAGCAGATATGCATTGAGTCCCAGGTTCGCAGAGCTATACGTGTAATCAATTTTGTGGAGGCCCATGCATCCTTCAGAATGGGGAATATATAGTCTTGCTATACATTGATTTTTATAAATCATTTGATGAGTATGACACATCCTTCTTGTTTTCCTGTCCAATCTATCCAATACCCTTTAGGGCCATTTAGTCACCTCAAAACTATAAGTTAGGACAGGAGAAGCAAACTGGTTTATAGCTTGGACTTTGTTCCTAGATGTCAATGTTGTTTTCAGTATTCCTTATATTAAGTTTTGTTCACATTTGTTCATGTTTTATTGTTGATCCTTCACCAGTTCTCAAATATTTAGGGTCTATATTAGACAAATGAAAGTTTATCTTAGAGAATGCTCTAATTTTCGAATATCCCAGACCTCAAACTCACTATTGTGGGGAGCTGTGCCCCCCCCCCGGTAAATATATATACCAACTCCGAGATTGCACTACAGTGAGGAAAGGGCAAATATTCCAATTTTCACTGTACCGCAATCTCACAAAATGCATATCGAGGTTCGGGATTTTCGATTATTAGTGTGTTCGCTAAGATAAACTTTCATTTACCTAATATAAACTTAAATATTTATATACTCTCTCATGCTGAAGTTCTTTTATATTACATTCCTCTCCCAAACTGATGTTTTCTTGCTGCTGCAGCTTTCCTGATTTAAATGTTATTGCTCATTTATCAAGACCAAATGACATTTTTATATCATTTGACCACTTGCAGTTGTGCTTTCAGTTCCATACCTGATGAACTATACAGTTTTAAATCATCTGCAAAAAGAAGATGAGAAGTATTTACACTGTTGTTTTCTGTGAGCCAAATTGTAGCCATGCTCTAATCTGTTAAGTAGAAAGCTTAATGGGTTAAGGGCAGGACAAAAGAGTAGTGGTGACAAAGAATCAACCTGGCATATCCCCCTTTGAATTTTTATCTCTGAAATAATAATTTGTCCTTTATCATGGCTTAACTTCAAAGCAGTCTGCCATTGTTTCATGGTCACTGTAATGTAACTTGATCAGTGTAGGGTGAATCTTATACATTTTTAAGCACTCTTTTATCCATGATTGTGTGATACTGTCGACTGCTTTTTTGTAGTCTATCCATGCCATACTTAGATTGTTTCTGTTTTTATAATTATTCATTATGACTTTATTTAACAACAAATGATCCATCATTTTGTCCATGTGACTTTCTTTTGTTACCCTTTTGTTCTCTCGCCATGATTGAGTTTTCTTCTGAATGACTATAAACTTTATTGGTATCAATTCCAGTACATAGTTTATACATTGTCGGAAGGCAAGTTATTTTTTTAGAATGAGTTGCAGGTTTACTATTAAGGAGGAGTATTGTTTTTCCTGTTAACCAGACTGGTGTCTGTTCAGGGTTCATATTCAAATAGTTCTTACTCATGGCTAAATCTTCATGTAAAGATGCTAATACTTTTAGCCAGAAGTTAGGTACTGCATCTCGGCCTAGAGATATCCAGTTAGGGGCTTTTCTTAACTTTGTTTCAATCTCTCTGGCTGTTACATCATCCTATTTAATATCAGTACATTTGAACTTCTTCTATCAATTTAGCATCTTTATTATGTTCCACAGGATCTTGATAGATATTTCTCCAAAATGTATCTTATTCTTTTTTTATGTGGTGTTTCAGTTCCTTTTACCTTGTTTCCCAAGTCTCTATAAAACTTTTTTGGGTCATCCATAAATTGCTTATTTTGTACTTTTCCTTTATATTTATCTGCGCATCTTCTAAGTGTTTCTGCCTGTGCTGATATTTTTAGTTTATTATTTGTGATACTGCCCGATAGATTTTGAACTGTTATGCTACTGCACATTGCTTTTTTCACTTCTATTTTTCTAAGTATTTTTGTCATTCTCTGATCTTCTAACAGTAATACCTCTGACTTAATTGATTTCTAGTTTTCTGTTTTTGATGCTTCCATGATGGCATTTGATTTCCCCCATTCCTTTCCCTTACTCTCCTATGTTTTTTTTGGTAAGACTTTATCTGTTATTAGCTTAGCTGCACAATAGCATATCCTATGTACTTCTGTTATATTGCATAAATCTCTATCAACAGTCCTAATTACTGTGTTAGTTTGTTTTAACAAACTTTTAACTTTCTGTCTAATCTCTATTAAATCAAGCAACTCTTCTCTTAAATCATTTTCTTCTAATCTGAGGGCACATTCTTTGTTCTCCATTTCCTGTTGTCATTCTATAGAAAGTTACACAGCATTTTCTTGTGCCACATTCTCTTCAGTTTCATCCTGTGTCATCCATTGCTCTTTTGTATAGGAACTCACAGGCCTATCACTACACAACATTGACTGCATCAGAGTTTCCACAAGTTCCTGTTCCTTCCCTTGCTGTGTAACTCCAGCTGGATGTTCTTGCCAGTTGCCTATGGAAGGACCCAAAGTATGTTCATATGGCAACTTATCAAATGTTTCCCAATACACTGGTTTCTCCTTAATTTGTGGATCTATTGCTCTATTCTGCTGCAATGTTATCAGAGTTGAATTTTCTACACAAATCCTTCACTTCGCAGGTAATCCATAACTTCAGTTTCTATTTATTTAACTTCTCCATTACTATTCCTCTTTTCTACTTTTCTTCTTTGTTTTCTTATTTTTATATTGCAAATGTTTCCATATCCAGATGCCTTTGCTTTTATTTCTCTTCAAATATCTTTGGTGCTGCTGTTTTTGAATTGATTAATTTTGCTTTCTCCTTTGCATTAATACTGCACTATATTAAATACCCTTTTCTTTCCCATGTCCATATTTTTTTTCAGATGTTTCCTGCTCCTCCTCTTTCTCCTTACTTTGGGGACTCATTGTTCCAGAATACTGTGATATGGTGTTATATGCTGTTATATAACCTGTGCTAGATTTTCTACACTAAATCCTTCACTTCACAGGTATTCCATAATTTCAACTTCTATTTTTTTACTTCTACTTTACTAATCTTCTATTTTATATTCCCTTTTTGTGATCTTATTTTTTTATTGTGAAATTTTCCATATCTGGGTGCCTTTGCATAAATTTCAATTTCTCTTTGAATATCTTTGAGGCTGCCTTTTTTGCGTTAATCAATTTGCCTTTCTTTTTTGCATAAATATTGCACCATATCAGATCTCTCTTTCTTTCCCATGTCTATATTTCTTTTTTATACCTTTCAAAAGCCTCTATATTTTGTTATTTATGTCTTTACAGTTCCTCAGTCACTTCTTTTTCCAAACGGCCAAGGTTCCTTGGTCTATATAATGTTTTTCATAAATCTGTTGTATTAATGAATACATGTTTTTATTTGAAGCTTCTGACAGTTTTTCTTGTGGAAGTATTTTTCTTTCCTCTAATTTCTCTCTTAACCTTTTTGTATATCTTCTGTCTGAAAATTCTGGGCTTCTTGCACATTAGTAACAATACATAATTTCTTTCTTTCTTATCCTCAATAGTCCACTCTGTCATTTTTATGGTTCTTTTTTGTCCTATCAGTTTTTGTGATTTTTGTGGGCTACTACTACCTTCTCCAGCAGGTTGGCCATCCTCCCCTGGGCCTGGCCTAGCCCTATTTTAAGAATGATTCCATATATTGAGGATTCTACACTATTTTTTTCAAGTCCTGGCACCAGTGTGCCTGCCAGGATTGGGCACTTTTTTATCCCAGGTCTTGTGCACCCAGATGCCTTTTTTTTTATTTTTTTAACCTACTTCTCTCCATGATATCTGCTGTATAATATACAATCTATATATCAGTGTTGCCTTGGTAGGGTTTTGTGAAAAACATAATCCACCTCATGAAGGTACTCACTAAGACTTGAGGATGAATATAGTACTAGCAATACTACTCTCCTTTGCTTGCTGATTTTAGCATCTCTCCATTCAGACCCTAAGAGTTCCTATTGTAAGGCATTTCTAATAGGACAGAAGAGATGTTTTATGTAATACATTAAAAGTTACATTCACTTTCACTCTATGCTTTTGTAGAGTTTAGCTTATTGTGGTGCTGTGCATATGCATTTACGCAATTCGGCCTAGTTTTACTTTTTAAGCCTGATCTACAAGTTCAGTCTGACTTCAAGTGCACTGACTTTGCAAGACAGATTTTAGAGTTAATTAGGAGGCTGGGTAGGACACTATGGCCTGCAGAGTAATTTGGGGAGGATCTGGAGGTTGATATGGCTGAGTTTCAACTGACAAACTCACTAATAAAGCACCACTATTGTATAAAATAGCAGATGTTCATAGTGACCTTGTTAAAAAATAAAGTGACTGCTACTGCTACAGTTTCTAAGGAAGCAGGTTAAATCTCTATATAAACTGAAGGATAAGAAAAAGAGCACCAACATGATATAGAAGATGTTAGTATCCAGACTAATTCTGCAGTGATGGACTGTCCGTCAGTCTTTCAGTTAGCATTAACTTCCCATTATGTGATAGTTGGAGCTGTCAATGGAAATTATTTTCCAGAAGAAATTTAAAACTTTAAACAGTCATATCACTAGGTCAATGAAATTGCAGTTTTCCCAAGGTACAGTCAAATACTTCAGCCACAACTTGGCAAATGCAAAATGTTTGCATTTGGAGAAAATTTAGTGAAATGTTTATATAATGTAGTATATTATACCTACTGTTTGTCTGGCAAAAAAATGCATCTGTTCTGAAATGCAATGGCTTCTCCAACACTCCAAAGATTATCAGTAAAAATTAGGTGTTTAGGGTCATTTTTGGCCTTCCAACAGTAAACAACTACAGATACTCTGAAACTGTAGAAAATAAATATTTTTTGTAAGTGTGTTCCTTGTGGCCTTAAAGTTATAAGCATTTGGGTAGTAAAGTTCAACATTCCTAAAGATCGGTTTGGAAAAACAGGAGCTATGAAACATAAAGATAAACGATTTGCAATTTAGTTATGACTCCAGCTTTTTCATTCGTTTGAACATAGATAGTTTAAATATCTATGAGAGACTCTATGTTTTAAACGTCTGATCTCCTACTGGGACTCTTGGCACTTACATTTTCAAAGCATTCCAATTGAAACTTTTTCTTATGATGTCCTGATGGCAACATGAAAACTAAAAGCAGATTTTAAAAGCTGAAACATTAACAAGTAAGCTAACAGAACACATAATCTAAGACTTTTTCTTTCTTTCTTATTCTAAATTATTTCCAAAAGCAGCATACAAGAACACCAAATAAATCATATCCAAGTATACACTGTTGTAACAGAAGCAAAATAATATTGCCTTTGGCTTTATATCCTTCACTTGGCACTGCTAAGATAAATGGATCAGTGAAAGACATTAAGAGACTCAAACAATGCAGCTTAACAGAGTACTTAGCTAGAATATAAAGAAGCTTCACTTTCAAATCTTCCTTAAGCTCTTGCGCATGTGACCCTTGCAAAAAAATAAATAAAATACAGCCTCATACTGGTGCTGTAGCCTAAATATCCAATTTTGCAAACTTATGCTAAAAATAAGCAATTTGCCACTGGCACGTTCTTGGGGAATAGCATATTGGTAAAACAAATGTTGCTTGAGGCTTTGTGTACCTGTTTTACACAGCTAAATCCCAGAATGATTTAATTTGTTTGCACTCTAGCTAAGATAATCAACAATTATTCATTACTTCTGCTTGCTGAGAAAGGTAAATGATACTGGCTGAGAACATTGTGTTATTAAAAATGTCTGTGTATTAAGTTACTTCAGACTTTTGAAATGCTTATCCTGCAATTCTTCAACAGTGGCATGTTTGTGTGACCATTGAACCTTTGGGAGTTGCAGGAAAGGCTGTCTTCTTCTATGGATAATATGCTGTAAATGGCTGGCATGGTATACCAAGAGTTATCTTGTGCCATTTTGCTTTTGTTTCTTTTTGTAGAGTTCCATTACTACCTCTTGCTATGAGGTGTATGATAGCTTATAATTATATTGGTTTCTTAAAATATAGCCATCCATAGGCTGTTTTGTAATGGGTGGCCACAGTGGTGCAGCGGTTAGTGTTGCCACCTCACAGCAAGAGGTTCTCCAGTTCGATTCTTGGCTGGGGTGCCTTCTGTATGGAGTCTGTATGTCCTCCCTGTGGTTGTGTGGGTTTCCTCCGGGTGCTCCAGTTTCCTCCCACATCCCAAAGACATGCTGTAGGTGGATTAGACACTCTAAATTGACCCTAGGTGTGAGTGTGTGTGTGTGTGTGCCTTCTGTGGAAGGTTGGGCACCAGGCTGGCAACTTGACATTGTAAAACACCACTGCCAATCATGAGTGAACAGGTGATCCGCTGTGGCGACCCCTAACCGGGAAAAAGCCGAAAGAAGAAGTAGATAGGCTGTTTTGTAATACTTTTTTGAATGTTTTCAGTCACAATGCAGAATAAATTTGTAACAGCTTACTTAAAGAAGCAAACAGCAATAAATATAACGAGGGTTCTCTCTTCTGCTGTTTAGAGCAACAATAATTTATATGATACAATTTTAAAATTCAAAGTGACCATTCGAGTCTGATTTTTTTTTTTAGATGATTTCATGGATAAGAAATGTAGACATGTCAGTTGAGCCCTCAGAAGATTAATAGACAATATATATGGCACTCAAAGCTATGAATTTACATGAATATACAAGCATATCAGTGAGCAACTGTATACAGAAAGAATAAATCTGCACAGGCCATCAGTTTAAGCAGCTTGCTTATTTAGTTGCAGCTCTCTCGGTAAAGCTTGCGTTTACAACCTCTTCCTCTTCGTTTTCCTCATATCTGTTCCATTTCATATTCTCCTCCTATTTACTCCCCGGTAATACAGTGCAAGATGAGACTGCTGATTTGAATAGTAATTTCTCATTGCTAGACACACTACTTTAAAACAAAGTCTCCTTAATTCTATTTAGTTCTATTTAGATTTTTTTTGGTAGTTACAGTTTATGTCCCTCTGCATCCTATGTTCCATATTTGGAGTGAGCCGAGTCACTAAAAGTCATGATGAATAACTGCTGCTACTTAATTGCACCAAATATTACAATTAAAACCACTAGTATCTAATATCTCACTTAATTGAAACACAAAGCATGTCAAGTTGGCTATATTTGTGTTTCACCCTTTTAGTTTTAGTGGGTTTGGATTGAAAACACCAGGCAGTTCTACATTTATTGTCCACAGTGGGATGCAATAATTAAGTTGTGGTATAATGAATGCTTTTTGCAATAACGGGCTGTCATGATTTGTACATAACAGCATTTGTTTAATCTTTGCTGCTGTTTCTTTATGTTTAATGCAATAAACAAAGCAAAGTCCATTTCTGGTCA